>NW_028245762.1:0-99446 GCF_964263255.1 Lissotriton vulgaris | reverse complement strand
TCTCTTGTTAGAATCGGGTCCAGTCCTCTTTCAGTGACCATGAACTGTTATCTCATGACTTGCCAGTTACAGAATGTAAGCCAGTCCTACCTTACTGTCATTGCTTGTTAATGCCAATGTGTGGGTTCCTGGATGCTGGTTCCTGTGTTACTTGGATTTGCTTCGTTTGTTCTCACGGGCTCGTGAGAACCGTTCTTTCCCCCTTCTTCTTCAGAGTGCGAGTTTTTTGCCTTTACCCTCCCGTCGTTTTCCCTGTTTAGTGAGTTAGTGTGATAGGATCTCTTTTCCCCGTTTTTGTCTCCATTCCGGTGCTTTTTACATTTCCCATTTTTTGTTGGGCTGGGGGGTTTTAGGGGCTCCTGTTTTTTCCCTCCCCTCTGACAACCTTGTCCCTTATATTTTGAAAGTATCGAGGTGCGGAGGAGACGCGGTGGTTGTATCAGCGCTTATCTTTGTGTTGCGCGTCTCCGGTATACACCCCCCCACATCGTTACTCGCGGAAGTGATGGCTTAGGTCATTCCGCGTTCTCGAGGGTAGGAATAGCCAACTTGCTATTTAGAACTCTTAAGATCCTATCCCAAGTGCCGGTTTTTCACGCGTATTGTTTTTAGCGTGAAGGGGTTTTTTGTCCATGTCAAGAAAGAGACATGTTTTTCCGCTGACAACAAAACATTAAGAGGGACACCCTTTTTTATCACAGTCAACTACTTGAAGTTCCAAGAGAATTTATCTTGGGGGTGAAACTTGTGTTGACTGATTTCTCCACGACACCAAGCCTGCACTATCAACTGGTAAGCAACGTGATTGTTTTAGCAGGACATGGTCACTGATGTTGAGATATCTGGGAAAGGTACGTGATTGTGAAGTGTATTTTTCTTGTTTGTTCAGGTGCGGAAGCGTGGAGGCGGGAGCAGTGAACTCTTTAATCTACAGGGGTGGAAGACTTCGTGTCTCCTCATACTCCACCCCCTTTCCTGGGTCATTGGTTCACTCATAGTTAACATCTTGTGAGTGGCTGGTGAGTCGGGGAAGTGGATTGGAACATACCTCGTTCCTGCAGTGTGTGGGCTGAGTGGAATCCAACATCTCTCAACTAGTCTCCATCCTCATGAACATCGCTGGACACACACTGCCAGTTATCCCCCACCACTGAACTGGACCACACCATCATTCACTTCACCCTCACCCCTGCCTAACACCCACTCAGCAAACCTTCCTCCTGAGCTAGACGGATATGGAATGAAGTCACAGAAGCTCTCTGGGCCTCGTCCCTCACAGCAACAGTGCCCGCCCCCTCCAATTGTCTCAAACTCAAAGTCCAGAGCCTCTCGAATTGAGTCTCCTTAGCTGCAGATATCATAGCCCCTGAAAGACTCCCACAGAGATGGACCCGCCAAAAGAGCTAGCGAATTCACCCGTGAACTCCAGACACTGAAACTTGAAAAAGGCACTGGTGCTCCAATAAGAACCCCCTACCTCACCGCCTTCCGATCAGCACTCAGCAACTTCCACTGCCGCCTCAGGGAGGCCAAGAAGAACACTCTCACCAACTGCATTGAGGCCAGATCTAATCAAGTCAAAGAGCTCTTCGCCATCTTCAGAGAATTTTCCTGTCCAGCAGCCAATGGGAACATCATCCGTCCCAGCAGGTCTGCAACTCCTTAGCAGACTACTTTCACCATAAAATCTCAGACATCTACAGTAACTTCAACCCCCAGCCCACCAATCTCAACTATCTTCATGATCACACCAACATCACCAACAACCTCCAACTGGAAATAACTCTCAACCCAAGACACCTTCAACATCATAAAGTCAATCTACTCTGGCTTCCTCATTGACCCTTGCCCTCACCACATATGTGACCTAGGGAGAGAAGTAATCACCACCCACCTCACTGAAGTCCGCAAGGTATCCATCATGACAGACACCGTTCAAACCACCTTAATGCATACAGAGGTCAAGCCTCTCCTGAAGAAGCCCTCCACTGACCCCAGTGAACCCAAGAACTGCTATCCCAACTTGCTACTACCCTTACGGCCAAGGACTTGTAAGCAGCCATCAACCGCCAGCTCACAGAATACCTACAACACAGCAACCTTCTTGTCACCTTCTAATAAGGATTCTGAGCCAACCACAGCACTGAGGACACTCTGATTGCAGCCACAGACGACATCAGACGTGTCCTTGGCCAGGAGAAACCAGAGCCCTCATCATCCTTGATGTCTCTGTGGCCTTCAACACCATCTCCCACCACACCCTCATCACCCGGATCTGCCACCTTAGCATCGAACACAAGTCTCTCAAATGAGTAGCCTCCTTCCTCTCTGCCCAAATTAAGAGAATCTACCTTTCTCCTTTCTCCCCCAACCACAAGAACATCGTCTGCAGCATCTGCCGGGGATCCTACCTCAGCCTCACACTCTTTAACAGGAATATTGTGCCCCTCACATACATCACCTGTACCAACGGACTCAGCATCATCTCTTACACTGACGACACACAGCTTATTCTCTCACTCAATGACGAGACCAAGACTGGTAACTATAAAGTCACTTTAACCTTTGTTTTATATATATATATATATATATATATATATATATATATATATATATATATATATATATATATATATTACCTACTGGCTATCGCCAGTAGGTATATATAGTTAGGATTTTTTCCCTATGGGATTTTTGAAAATTCTATGTCTAATAACTTTGGCGTTTGTGGACGGAATCGGCTGAAATTTTCAGGAAAATGGCACATTTTGTTTCTGAGCAGCCCCTGAAAATTTGGTGGGGTTTCGTCAAGGGGGGGCCGAGAAAAAAGGGGGGTCCCAAAACGCGTTTTTCCCATTCATTTTTCCATAGGGCGGTTGGACTCACTTTTAGCTCGAACGGCTGAATGGATTTGCACGAAACTTGGCAAAATTGTAGGGACTGTTAGCCCGATGTGCCTTTGCTAGGTCTCAATATATGTGCTCCAGTAGTTTTTGAGAAATTAACGTTCAAAACAAGATATATATCTGTAACAGCGCTCCGGGCAGCGATCCGGTCCGCTTACTTTTCGCGAAACTGAACTTTGCGCGCAGAAAGCTGATTGGCTCTCCGGTGTCTGTCAACATTCTAAACAGTCTGGAGCGGCCGCCATCTTATCTCTCGGTAGGATCGAGAGAGAAGAAGAGGTGAAAAACGAAGGGGGAATTGAATGAAAGGGGGCAAGGTATACCCCTCTTGACCCCCTAGGATTGTTGTTGGGGTTATTAAAGGGTCCCGTGGGGAAAATAAAAAAAAAATGATTTTTCACGGTAGAAGCGCTTCACGGGCCGCGAACTGGGCCGCAAACTGGTAGCGAAACGGGAATTCGCCATTTTGTGCTTCGTTTTAATTGTTTAGAGACAAAAATTATCGCCGCACATTGGCCACAATGCATGAATATCGCTGAAAAGTCAGCGATATTCATGCATTATCCAGCAAATGCTCTTAGCCATGTTATCCACCTTCCATTGGATAACAGAAAGCTGATTGGCTCTCCGGTGTCTGTCAACATTCTAAACAGTCTGGAGCGGCCGCCATCTTATCTCTCGGTAGGATCGAGAGAGAAGAAGAGGTGAAAAACGAAGGGGGAATTTATTGAAAGGGGGCAAGGTATACCCCTCTTGACCCCCTAGGAATGTTGTTGGGGTTATTAAAGGGTCCCGTGGGGAAAATAAAAAAAAAATGATTTTTCACGGTAGAAGCGCTTCACGGGCCGCGAACTGGGCCGCAAACTGGTGGCGAAACGGGAATTCGCCATTTTGTGCTTCGTTTTAATTGTTTAGAGACAAAAATTATCGCCGCACATCGGCCACAATGCATGAATATCGCTGAAAAGTCAGCGATATTCATGCATTATCCAGCAAATGCTCTTAGCCATGTTATCCACCTTCCATTGGATAACATGGCTAAAAACTGCTCTGTGCGTGAGCTTTTTTTTTTTTTTTTGCTGCGTGACGTTTGTTAACGTTCGATTCGATGGAAATCAGGAAGTGTTGACCACCATTTTGTCACTGCGAGTAAATATTTTGTTATAAATGAATCCTTATTGATAAACATTGTCTGCGCCATCTTGCATTTTTGTCCAATGCCACAATTTTGTCGTGCACGGCAGCCATTTTAGATGCCTTGACCAGGGCCACTCTCTGCACGCCGCCGATCCTCAGCATGGCTCCCCACCCTCGCAAGCATCTCCCCCACGCACTGGTCACCCCCGCTGTTTCTCTCATGCATGGGCCATATACTTCCCCCCATCTGCGCTGCTCTTCTCTGAGAATCACACCCTGTGCCCGCCCGACACCTCCCTTTCATCCTATTCACTACCGCACCCTCTGACACTCCTCTTCCTCTGTGTCCGATTGTCCAGGCCGGACCTAGGCTATCACCTAGCCCTGCGGATGTAGTTTATGGCCCCAGCTGTAGAGTATCCAGACATGCCAACCCTCCCGATTCAGGCGTGAGACTACTGATTTCAGTGCTAGTCTCCCGCCTCCCGATTCCTGCAAGCCAAAACCCGGGGGCATATTACCAACAACTAGCGATAATTTTTGTCTCTAACTTGTTTAGAGACAAAAATTATCGCCGCACATCGGCGAATTTTATCGCATATAAACCTTGCTATTAGCAAGGTTTATCGCAAATGCGATAAAAAACGGCCGCAATGCATGAATATCGTTGAAAAGTCAGCGATATTCATGCATTATCCAGCTAATGCTCTTAGCCATGTTATCCACTTCCCATTGGATAACATGGCTAAAACTGCTCAGGGCAGGTGTTAGGTTTTGGAGATATTCGCGCTTAGCGCGAATATCTCCAAAAGTTGGTAATAGGAGATAGCGATGGTTAGGGACTGTTTCCAGTCGCTAAAATCTTGGCACACCCACTTTGCATGTCATTAGTGATAAATATCACTGATATGCAAAGCGGGGCCCAAGATGGTCGCTATCACCTTTTAGCTGTCACTAACTGGTGTTAGCGACAGCTTGGTAATAGGGAGATAATTTTATCTCTTTTTTTTTTGGCTTTTAAAGCCCAAAAAGCGGAAATAACCCCCCTTGATAATATGCCCCATGATTTCTCGGGGGTTTCAGCTGACAGGGCTTGGTATTGTGTTACGTGCTAATTCTTCCAGGAAACGTCAGAGGGTCGATGCAGGGGTTCTAGAAGGGGTGATAAACCATTTAAGCCTCATGAACAAGCGCATGGTCTTTTAAAGATTTGTGAAGTACTCGGGGCGGCGGTGTGTGTGTGCCCTCTTTCAGGAGCGGGCGGGGGGGGGCACTGCCAGCAACTTGCCAGGCCAGGCAGTGTTCAACACGTGCATCACCCTTTCTCTGCCTGCTATTGCGCTCCATGCTTCGGAAAGGTAAGAAAAAGAACGTGCATTTGAGTTTGAAATGTCCGATCTTGTAGCAGTACACTTGCAAAGCCCACACATGACAATAACCCGATTCAAGGCCCCATTCACTCGATTTTTTAAAGATATATAGCACTCCAACAAAGTTAGATTTTAAAACTTTATTAACATTTAACTATAATGAACGGAACAAAAACTGTAAAAACATTTAAACATTTTTCACCCAAAAAAGCAACAATGGTCAGAAGCTGTCTTTTGTGCGAATAGTCCCAAGGCAGCACAACGTGCAGAGTTCTGGACGGCACCCAGGTGATGTCGCCTGGGTGCCGCACTGGTTTTGGGATCCTACAATGCTGCTCCGAAAATTGGCGTTAGGCGTCCCGGGTGGGGCGGGGGGAGGCCTCGTCAGTAGCGGTCTGTTGTGCGAATAGTCCCAAGGCAGCAGAACGCGCTGAGATGTTGATGGCACCCAGGTGATGTCCAGTAAACTGGCGCACTGGTTTTGGTATCCTACAATGCTGCTCCGAAAATTTGCGTGCGGCGGCCCGGGTGGGGGGGGGTGGGGGAGGCGGCGTGAACAGGCCTCCCCAGGTGGCGGCCATCCAGCTGAGTTGCGCCCGCTCTTGCGGCTACAGCGTCTCGCTCACCATGTTGTTGAGTTGCTCCCACTCTTGCAGTGCAGCGATAGGCGCCTGCCACATGACTCTTAAAATGGCGGACGGCTCTTCGGTTTTGGGCCTGGTCCACTGAAATAGCCCTGGGACACCTTGGAACTCGGACGCTTGCCTGCTAGGGCTTGGGCTCCATTCTCGAAAAGCGTCCCCTCAGCCGTGAAGATTCTACAAAAGTCTTGGGGGCCCCCGACTCCCGCAGGCTTCCGGTGGGGAGCGGCTGCCATGATTGCTCGCGGAATGACCACGACGGAGCCACGAGATGGTGGTGCTCTCATGCTGACGCCAGCTTCAGTCTGAATGATCCAGAAACAAGGTGGGGCTTTCATCGTTTGGGAAAAAAAAATGTTCTAAACCAATGAAAAGTGTTATTTTTAGGTCATATGACCAAGCCTTCCATCTTTAGGAAACCAAAAGTCAAATGATCCAATGAAAAGTTTTATAAACAAGTCACATGACCTGTTATGCGGCAGAGGGCTACAAAAAGCGTAGAAAATCTGTTGGCACGTGAGGCGGCGTCAGTAGCGGACCGATGTGCGAATAGGCCGAAGGCAGCACAACGCGCCGAGATCCGGATGGCACCGAGTTAGTGTCCAGCAAGTTGCTGCACTGGTGTGGCTATCCTACAATGCTGCGCCGAAAGACGGCGTGTCCAGCTGAGTTGCGGTCACTCTTGCGGTAGAGTGACTCGAACGCGCCGAGATCCGGATGGCACCGAGGTGGTGTCCAGCAAATTGCCGCACTGGTGTGGCCATCCTACAATGCTGCGCCGAAAGACGGCGTGTTCAGCTGAGTTCCGGTCACTCTTCTGGCACAGTGACTCGAACGCGCCGAGATCCGGATGGCACCGAGGTGGTGTCCAGCAAGTTGCCGCACTGGTGTGGCCATCCTACAATGCTGCGCCGAAAGTCGGCGTGGGGTGCCCCGTTGGCTTATGAGGTGATGTCAGTAGTGGACCGATGTGTGAATAGGTCGGAACCAGCACAAGGCGCCAAGATCCGAATGGCAAGTCCTGGATGTTGAGTGCCTCAGTTGAGATTTCTGAGCAGTGCTTGTAAGACTGTCTGAAACTTATGTGCACCTGCTGCAGCTTCACTATTGCCCTGGTGTGGCCAAAGGTCGCACATGACATAGGCGGCCGGCTCCCGAGGTCCGGCGGAACTTTTTTCCTTTTCTTTTCTGCTTCTTTTCCTACAATCCGTTTCATCTGAAGACACGACCAGGTCCCTGAATGTGTGCAGGGGGACGCTATTGATTGAATGAAAATGGCGGCTTGACACAAAGCTGACTCAAGCGTTGCTGTTGATGCTATACAGACAAAAATTGGTTTTCAGTTTGTACATTCTTCAGGATTTTTTTTTCTATCCAAGTCTGATTGAGAGTTTGTAGAAAAATGGCTTCAGATTTTCCACATACTACTCTTCAACATTCTTCCTAAATGTAACAATGTGAAACTCACTAGGAGAACGGCTGTTTCTGTTTCCTTTCAAAATGCTGCCAACAATATTTTCTGAATGGAAGACACCATCTTGTAGCATAAAGGGCCGAAAGGGGTTCTGGTCTGGCCGATGGTTGGTGGAGACATTTTGACTATATCTTGGACCTGCCCGGCCTCGCACAAAATGGCGCCGGTATAAATGGGACTCGTAACTCCTTGCCCGCAAATGTATATCTAGAAAATGTTATTGTAAGTGGCCCTGTCGTATTTTAATTACAAAACGTACGTCCACCGATTCCGCAACTGTTAGACACCTTTGTTCTTGCTACCTAATGGCCCGCTCGTTACGTTCCTCTACAGTGTAAATGTCTCCTCATCATATACGATTTCAGTTTGCTCCGTGGCCGGCCCACGTGGTTATAGGCCCGTATTTGTATACTGACATTTTCACAATAAAGGTTTTTAAAACAAAACACGGTAGTAGTATTTACATTGGTAAAGTTTTTACTTTTAGTCACTGTTTTCGAATCAGTAAAAGGCAAGTGAAATAAAGCAGTCCAATTACATGACGGATAAAAGGTATAATATGTAGGAACGCAGTAAAGATAAATGGTCAAGGGCAGTTGTGTTTTTCATTTCTGCAACATAAAGTGATCGATAAGAATCTGATAATCAGGCGTATCGGCGACTAAGACAGCAGGCCGAGTCTCTTTTACTCAACGGCTCCGTCATGGAACGAAGAAACGCCCTTTTTCTCGAAAAAGGAATATATTTTACTTGCAGGACAGTTGTAAATTTTCCGGGAAAGTACATTAGCCTGGAATATTATAACATATATGTTTTTAAAAAAATAATGTTCGAAAACAATAAAAAGCGTAATTTTTAGGTCATATGACCAAGCTTTTCATCATTAAAATAACAAAAGCAAAATGAACCAATGAAAAGTTTTATTAACAAGTCACATGACCTGTTATGCTTACGTTACGCGCTGCGCGCCGCGCCTCGGATGACTTCCGGGTGCGCTAACGCGGCGTGTCATATAACGCATTACGCGACAACGTAGGTCAAGAATATAGTCAAAATGTCTCCACCAACCAGCGTTCGGAACACAACCCCTTTCAGCAGTCCAAAAAGTTCTGTTAAATGACAACAGAGGGGACAGGCAAGAAGAACCATCAGTCAAAGAGGGGAGGGCAAGTTCTTCTCTTCCGGGTCATGTTGGGGCGCTACCGGAACTGATCGAATTGGTAGTCTAAAGTGTTTCTGGATGTTTCAGACTAAAGCTGGCGTCAGCATGAGAGCACTACCATCTCGTAGCTCCGTCGTGGCCATTCCACGAGCAATCATGGCAGCCGCTCCCCACCAGAAGCCTGCTGGAGTCGGAGGCCCCCAAGACTTTTGTAGAATCTTCACGGCTGAGGGGATGCTTTCGAGAATGGGACCCAAGCCCTATCAGGGAAGCGTCCGAGTTCAAAGGTGTCCCAGGGCCATTTTAGTGGACCAGGCCCAAAACCGAAGAGCCGGCCGCCATTTTGAGAGTCCTGTGGCAGCCGCCTATCGCTGCACCGCAAGAGCGGGAGCAACTCAACTACATGATGAGCGAGACGCTGTAGTCGCAAGAGCGGGCGGTAAACAGCAGAATGGCGGAAGAGGCACAGTGTAGCAAAAGCGGGCGGAATGGCAACTGAAACGGTAAAGGGGCGCCCCACTACAGCGTGTCTTCAGGTCAAACGGATTGTGGGACAAGGTCCAGAATTGAAGAGTCATCAAAAGGCAAAAAATTCCGCTGGACCCCGGGAGACGGCCGCTTATGTCGGGGGCGATCTCAGGCTACACCAGTGCTATAAGACTTGGGGAGGGTGTCGGAGCCAAGCGTCTTCTCTGAGTCCATGGCCATCACACCGCCCCTCAGGGGCCTCCGTCAAGCTGTTTAGGAAGGTAACATATCACATTGTTTTCTAATGCAGTCAGGTCCACAAACGACACTCACTTACTTTGAGAATAGTGAAGCTGCAGTAGGTGGAAATAAGCTTCAGACAGTGTTACAAGCACTGCTCAGAACTCTTAACTATGGCACCCAACATCCAGAACTTATGCCATTTGAGAATGGCAGTGACATTGAAGCAACTCAGGGACCAAAACCATTAACGTACTTTCACGTATGAAAAACTTACTTGGGGAGGGGGCAGGAGCGAAGCGCCCCCTCCCAGTCCGCGCCACCACACCGTATGTTGAAAATCTGAAGCCATCGTTCTACAAAGTCAACCAACCTTGGATTGAAAAATCTAGAAAAATGTACAAACTGAAAACCAGTTTTGGTCTGCATAGCATCAGTAGCAACGCTTGCTATCAGAGTGCATGAGTTTCATGCTCGATCGATTGAGCTAGCCGGATCGGGCAATAAAAAGTATAAAATAGTTATGTAAATAGTTATTTAATAAAATGTTTTACCCTGTTTCTTTGCTGGTGTGTTGTCTATATTTTTAATATTTGCATAGGGTTTGTCGTTATTTTGGGCGGGGTGGGTGACGGAGTCGAGCTGTCTTGCAGCCCTCATGGTGTGGAGCTCAGTTCATCTCACTATTTTCGTATTTCTCATGAAGGGTTGTTCCTAATATTTCTATTTTAGCGAGGTCAAAAAGAGATCCAATTAGTGGCCTACTGATTTTGCTCGATTACTTTTATTTTTTTACACGATTTTTCACTATCTGCAAAGACTAAACAGAGTATTGCGACTTTGTGCTTGTTTGTAAATAGAGAATGATCCAAAGAGAACCAATTCTAAAACAGTAAATGCTTGGATAACAATCAATCAAATGGAGAGACAAGCAGGCACGACGGATTACAACGGGGGCAAAGGCCTGCGTTAACTACCGTTCACTATCTGCAAAGAGAGAGTACTACTAAGAGAAAAGAGGGGAGGGGGGGGGCAGCGTTCAAAGCACATCAGCGTGCATAAATACGAAAATGTTTTTATCTATCACGTACTTGACATTTTAAAGCTTTTCATATTTGCTATTAAAAAACCAATGAAATTCACAGAAAAAACCATAGGTTATAGTGGATATATAGTTAGGAATTTGCATTTACAAAACCTTGAAAATTCAATGAAAAAACCATTGGTTTTAGGCCATATATAGTTAGGGATTTGCATTTACAAAACCTTATTTTACTCGCATAAAACCATTGAAATTCCATATATAGTTATAAGCGCTAACTATATATCGCGCACCCGCAATCCACTGCTGATGATGTCACATATTACATCATTCATGACATGGTTAGTGACATCACTGATGACATCACTGATGACATCTCAAATGACATCACTGATGACATCACTGAAAACATCTCATTTGACATGACTGATAACATCACTGATGATATCATTCATGTGATAATACCATGAACCTCTTCAGACTCTAATATAACCTTAGATACAATCAGTGTAAACAGACAGTCACAGACTGTCACTCATCCATGGAGTTACTCACACACCTAGTCAGTTATGCCAAAAATCAATCACACCTCCATTTTCTCAACTATACAGTTATACACACCTTACTTATTCAAACATATACTAACACATATTTACTTTACTCTCTTATACAATCTCTGATACATGTTCACAATGATCCATACAGCCACTCACACATTCACTGGCTCTTATGCACAGTTATTTATAGATGTCAACTCTCACATGTACTGTGTTTTACATATGTACTTAATTTGACATGTAGCACTGAGATATCCATTCACTCACTAATACACTCATGCACAGTCAACCGCCCATACAGCTGTTTCCACATACACTTTTGAATCCATACATATAGTGAATCAACTACTCACACATCTATGTACAGTCACACACCTCCCAGCCACCCATACAAACACACTCAGTTTCCCATACAAATACTTGGACAACCAATGAATAACCCATACAGTTACTCATATAGCTACTGATCAACACATGCAGCAGTTTACAGAACAACAGACATAATGATGCACAAATTAAGACAGTTTAGTCACTAACCCATGCACTTAGTGAGACACATTTGATCACTCACTCATACAGTCAGTCACGCCCCTACTAAATCCTTCATCCAGACACTTCTACATCTACTCATTCTTCAATATGTAAAACATATTTAAACTTTACAGAAACACACAGTCACTGGATGATGTCCTCAGTGATGTCATCAGTGATGTCATTTGAGATGTCATCAGTGATATCATCAGTGATGTCACTAACCATGTCATGAATGATGTAATATGTGACATCATCAGCAGTGGATTGCGGGTGCGCGATATATAGTTAGCGCTTATAACTATATATGGAATTTCAATGGTTTTATGCGAGTAAAATAAGGTTTTGTAAATGCAAATCCCTAACTATATATGGCCTAAAACCAATGGTTTTTTCATTGAATTTTCAAGGTTTTGTAAATGCAAATTCCTAACTATATATCCACTATAACCTATGGTTTTTTCTGTGAATATATATATATATATATATATATATATATATATATATACATTTGAGACCTGAGTTGTATATATTGATACTATCATGACGAACATGTATTATGTGACATATTAAGATTAATTTTGTATGAATTGCTTTATTTCATGAATTTACGCAAAAAATGCTTTTTATATATAAAAATGCAATAATGATGTTTATGAAATGTAAATACTCTTGTCACCAACTAAGCAAAAACGTTCTGTATATATTCCTACCAAGTTCGTTATGTTATAAGATGTCTGCCGCTTTGCGCATTATTTTCTATGCACATGGGTGTTGTGGGTTTAAATATGGCTGCCAACACATTTGTGACGAGCGTGATCAAGCCTTAAGTGGTGAAACGCGTCGTGAGATTTTTTCTTCTGCTTGAATAAATGCCGTTACAGAAGCTCTGGGTGTCCTACATTTCTTCATAAATACGGAGAATTTTGGATATAATTTACGTGCCTGCCGGTGGCCTAGTGGGACCGCCTATTGACAGCCGAACTTGCTTACCGGCGCTTGTAGGAAGAATCAATGCGAAACGAGTCGGCTGACCCTCTATCCAATGCAAACACCGTATAAGAAATCGAAGACAGTTGGACTGTCGATTTGAACAAAGCGATACGATTTTCAACTCATATACGGGTAAACACTGCTGTTGCTGACTACTGTACAGTGCACAACGGGAAAAGGAGTCCAGGAGCAGCACTCGGGAATCGGGTGGGGTTTAGGACTCTAGATTACCGGAATGCACTGCTAAAAGAATTGTGCCGGCACAGGAAGTTGGAGAGAGGCTGGGAGCACTTCGTTGGTTACCATCATAGATCAAACTAAACAAAAGAGTGCACAGAGTTTCTATCGGATATTTTTCATAAATCAACGATGGCAGATGAATTAGATGCTCGTCGGAAGAAGACCGCCGACAAACTATTCTTCACAAATCCTAAGACTAGCAATGAGGAGAGACCCACTAATTCCACCATAGGGACTGAATTAAATTTGCAATCGAAATTAAACACACTTGAAAAACTATACAAGAAAGAACTTGGAAAATGGTGGGAAGCAGAGTCCCTACAACGGTACATTGAGATGAAAAGGGTACCGAGGGGACTCTGAATATTTACCATTCCCATCTACGAAGATCCTGATGCTGATATGCTCCAAGAATGGTCTGACAATTCCGCATCCTGTTCAATTACCATGATGCGCATATTGGTTAAATATGCCTTTAAAGACAGAGCAAAACTCTTGGTAGAAATAGAGCAATTAACCACAGAAATCAGCTCCATGATGACGAAGGAGGCGTTGGATGAGTTCTTAAAGAAACTGATCACAAAAATGGACAAACTTGAGGAAGAAATAACGGCGAAAAAGCAACGCAAGTTTATTCGCGATTATAAAGACTATCAATCTGGACGGACTCTGACTTTCCAGAAAAAGTATGATCATCTATTTGACAAAAAAACTGGTCTTGCGATCAAACCAACAATATCCAGTCCAGTACAAGAAGTTGTGGAGAGCGATATATCGGATGGTAATATCTCAGATGCTTCCAATCCTGAAGGCAACCAGGATGTGGTAGTGGATCCAACAAAACCCCCCAATTTTTTATTGCAATTCCAGATGATCAGCAAGAATCGCACAGAGATGTATCAAGACACGAGTGCACAAAGAGGACGAGGAGGAGGCAACAGAGGCGGAATTAAGCATGGGCGGAAAATCCGTTTCGCTCGCGGATTTTGCGGATTTTCGGGAAATTCGCAATCCGCGAGATTCGCGAATCTCCCGCAAAATCCGCAAATCCGCGAGCAGCGGATTTTGCTCGCACTGCTCGCACTGTTCGCGTGAGTTCGCGGCTTCCCAGTACAACTTCGCGCCCCGCGAATAAGTGCTAAATTGCAGAAATACGATCTTAGCAAAACTGAAACTACTTACCAGGTTCAAAAGTTCAGGCTCATCATTAGTAACCATTTCCTGTAGTGCTTCCTGAGGGGCCATTCCAGAGTTCAGTTGCCAGTTGCAACTATTATGTGACCCTGCTCTGAACCTCAGAATAGTTACACATATGCCACAAAGGTCCTGAATTACAGCTAAGGGAGACAAGCAGGAGCCAGGCTGGAAGTTAAAATCCATTAATCAGCCCCTAATTCATTATTGTCAGTTGGGGCAGGGCAGGTGTTGTAACTAATTTTGCAACAATGAAAGCACTTAGCAAGTGCAAAAGATCACTAATCAGGGCGCACTAAGGAAGCAGGTGCCAGCTAAAAAAATATTCTGTGACACATTAATCAGCCCCAAATTAATTCAGGTCACTTGAGGCAGGGAAGGTGTGCTTTGCTTTGCCGAAAATAATGTACACTGGACAACCAGAGGGTGTGGTGATGAAACAGAGGGTGGCATGGGTGGGCCAGAGGGTGGCATGAGTAGTCAGAGAGTGGCAGTGGTGACAGAGAGTGGCAGTGATGAAGAAGAGTGTCCCAAACAGGCTGGACACGTAGAAACAACAAGTTCGCAAAACTTGCGACCCGACAGGTAAGTTCGCAAATTGCGAAATTGTAAAAACCCTCGCGAACTGGCAGAAACACGGGCGAACACAAAAAAAAAAAAATCCGCAAATTCGCGGGAATTCGCGGATTTTGCGAGTTCGCAAATCCGCAAAATTCACGAACGCGAGATTCGCAAAATTCGCCCATGCTTAGGCGGAATCGCCGGAACAAACAAGCCAAAAAGAGGAGATCAATGCGGAAACAAAGCTCCAATGGGAATGGCAACACGGAGCAAGAACCAAAAATGAATTTAACAGTAGTAAATCTCTCACAGAGAAGCCTTACCCAGGTGGAGAAGAGTACCTTGGAGTTAGGACTTTCTTTCTGCCCTTCGATGAACATGAACTTTGCAGACACTCGAATAGATCTGTTTCTATTCTCAAGAAAACTTAAATTGAAAAAATGGTTTGAGACCAAGCCCAAGTCTGGGGAAACTGTGAGTACTACAACAGCAATAAGTAATCTTGATATGAGTGATTTTGAACTGTTACAAATTATTGACTCTGACTCTGAGGTTGAGAACAATACTCCAGATTATGATGTTTGGGGGACGGATGTTGGAATTAATCCAGGTTCAAAATTCAAACCAAAATCAATTTTTCTCCCTTCGATACAATGTGATGCTATTGAGGTTTTTGAGAGAGGGGTTCTAAAAGATCTTATGAGAATACGCAATCATAAACTCTCTTGGACTAGGAAAAACCTCAATTTTGAACTAATGACAGCTTTGGACAATCTAAAAAATCATAAGAATATTGTTATCAGACAAAGTGATAAGGGGGGAAATGTTGTGGTACTTGATAAGGACAAATATCTAAAAGAAGGACTACATCAATTGAATGATGTTGATTGTTATTGTCAAGTTAGCTGTGATGAGTTAACACGATCTAACATAGTGTTCAGAGAGCTTTTGGTGGAGTGGAGTGACCAGGGGATATTAGAAAGAAAAGAATTCCAATATTTATATTGTGCACACCCTAGAACACCTATATTATATCTACTTCCCAAGCTCCACAAGAATCCCATTGAACCCTCTGGCCGTCCCATCGTATCCTCTATTGGATCTCTTTTAGAGCATACATCTAAATATATAAATCACTATCTTAGACCATATGTGATGGCCCTTACATCCTACATTAAAGATACCACCCATTTCCTCACTGTCATAAATGGACTACACTGGGAGACCAATTACATCTTGGTCACATTAGATGTGAGTAGCCTATACACCAGTATCCAACATCATTCTGGTTTAGAAGCTATTAAAAACTTTTTGAGAACACGATCTGTATCTTACTTAAGACACTCTGAAATGATCATCTCCATGATTGAGTTCTGTCTTAACAATAATTTCTTTTTCTTCAACGACATCTTGTATCAACAGTCACAGGGCACTTTCATGGGGACCTGCTTCGCCCTGAGTTATGCGAATCTCTACATGGGATGGTGGGAGGAGCAGGTCGTCCGGGAAATGGCGGAGTTTGACAACGTTGCCCTGTGGCTTAGATACATAGATGATATTTTTTTCATTTGGTGCGGAGATGAGATATCTCTGAAAGAATTTATTGGAAAATTGAACTACAATAATCTAAATCTAACTCTCACTGACCACTTCAGCAAACAGATTATTGAATTCTTGGATATAACAGTAGAAGTCTCCAATGGCCAACTCAACACCAGATTATTTCGTAAGAAAACGGCGGGTAACAGCAGTCTTAATGCTAACAGCTGTCACCCACGTAATCTGGTATGCAGCATTCCTTATGGAGAACTTCTCCGTGCAAAACGGAACTGTAGCACCCAAGAAGCTTATGTTGAAGAGGAAAAGATTATGTGCGAACGATTCCAGAGCAGAGGATACACCAAATAAATGATCCTACTGGCAAGAAAACGTGTTAAAGAGAAGAATAGAGAGGAATTATTGAATCCTAGACTAGTTGAACAGGAAGAAGAAAAAGTCAGATTCATTACCACATTCTCTGGCCAAGCTAATGAAGTTCGTAAAATCTTTAAAAAACATTGGCATGTTCTGCAAACCGACACACATCTCAAAAAATATCTAAGCGACAATCCTCAAATCACTTTCCGTAAAGGTAGGTCACTGAGAGATGAACTGAGTCATAACTATGTTACCTCTGAAGATAGTGACAATACCCACAAAGAGGGAGGTTTTAAATGTTGTCGCAAATGCAAGGCATGCAAACATAGTTTTGATTGCAAATCACTGACAGTCCCCAACACCAACAGAGAATTCACGATACGTAAACATCTTACATGCACTACGTCCTACAGTATCTATGTTCTAATTTGTCCTTGTGACAAATGGTATGTTGGCAGTACCAAGCATGAGGCTAAGAAAAGGGTACTGGAACATCTACGAGCAATTCACAATAACAACAAACAATACACCATAGCAAGACACTTTTGTAACAAACACATGCAAATTGAGAAGCTGGTTCACATGGTGGTAATTGATAATGTGGATTTGGGTGTACGTGGTGGCAATCGTGAACTGTCCCTCAGAGAGTCAAAATATATTGTGGACTTTGACTGCTTATCCCCTAAAGGATTGAATAACAGTGAAGAATTAGCGATACATTTACATGAATGAGATTTTATATCTTGTACATTTTGTCTGTGGTCTTCAACTCTACAGTTTTTAATGTTATTATTTTCTATTATTTTAGATTTCACTTAATGCGCTATAGCGGAGGAACTTGATGACTCAGTGGACCCTACACTATTACAATAGACACTTTTCCTGATATGATGTCCTTCCTGATTGCCCACTGGGGCGAGACTATGATGCCACCTTTTGACGTACAATCTATAGTTGTATTAGCCCACTGGGGCTCTATTTGCCAATTGTTTATGACACTTTGATAAGACTATATGTTCTATATATATTGGGTATCTCAGTATAAATTGCGTAATGCTATCAAAACAATTTTTTGTTGAATCCATTATAGAAACTTCAATGGGAGGCAGCGCTATGGTGAAGGTCGATTGTATGACCAGGTACTTTCGTGTCCCAAGCCCACTGGGGCCATATTAATATTGCAAAACCGAAACGCTTCTATCAGGCACAATATATAATGTATTTGTGAGCCTTGATATATGGAATACGCATACATTTGTGTATTCTCTCCATAGTAACGACGTATCCAATCATAACACTGCTCCTATAATAGCGGCCAATCACAATTGAGATAGCATCTATCACTGAAGCGAGAGTAAATGGTTGCTCACTGTGTCACATTTGAGACCTGAGTTGTAAATATTGATACTATCATGACGAACATGTATTATGTGACATATTAAGATTAATTTTGTATGAATTGCTTTATTTCATGAATTTACGCAAAAAATGCTTTTTATATATAAAAATGCAATAATGATGTTTATGAAATATAAATACTCTTGTCACCAACTAAGCAATAATGTTCTGTATATATTCCTACCAAGTTCGTTATGTTATAAGATGTCTGCCGCTTTGCGCATTATTTTCTATGCACATGGGTGTTGTGGGTTTAAATATGGCTGCCAACACATTTGTGACGAGTGTGGTCAAGCCTTAAGTGGTGAAACGCGTTGTGAGACTTTTTCTTCTGCTTGAATTAATGCCGTTACAGAAGCTCTAGGTGTCCTACATTTCTTCATAAATACGGAGAATTTTGTATATATATATATATATATATATATATTCATTCCGATGTCCTGTGCACGAAGGACGCCACTCCACCAGACTTGGTTCACTGAACTTTTTATTTACAGCGGACAGCTTACAACAGAGTTCATTTGTGACTCCCTGACGCGTTTCGAGACCATGTCTCTTCTTCAAAGGGAAAAGCACGCTGGTGCGCGGCTGCGCCTTACAAACATTTAATCCCATTTGCATACTGCTCCCACCTGGGTATTGTGACAGCATGCTGGGAGTTGTAGTGCATTGTCAACCCTCCCGTGGGTAATTACAAAGTTCAACCATCCTGCCGGGCACCAACCTCCAATGTCGCCTCCTCAGTCCGTCAAAGCCCTCCAGTGGGCCTCCGTTTTCAAAGTTGTCCGTGAATCAATTTACAACTCTGGTGCCGCGCATTATGCCCGCTTGGTTCAGGCATGCAGCCCCGCCATTCCTTCACGCGGGCGGTGCATCCTTCCACGGCCGGACTGCCGTGTCCAAAATTCATTCCGATGTCCTGTGCACGAAGGACGCCACTCCACCAGACTTGGTTCACTGAACTTTTTATTTACAGCGGACAGCTTACAACAGAGTTCATTTGTGACTCCCTGACGCGTTTCGAGACCATGTCTCTTCTTCAAAGGGAAAAGCACGCTGGTGCGCGGCTGCGCCTTACAAACATTTAATCCCATTTGCATACTGCTCCCACCTGGGTATTGTGACAGCATGCTGGGAGTTGTAGTGCATTGTCAACCCTCCCGTGGGTAATTACAAAGTTCAACCATCCTGCCGGGCACCAACCTCCAATGTCGCCTCCTCAGTCCGTCAAAGCCCTCCAGTGGGCCTCCGTTTTCAAAGTTGTCCGTGAATCAATTTACAACTCTGGTGCCGCGTATTATGCCCGCTTGGTTCAGGCATGCAGCCCCGCCATTCCTTCACTCGGGCGGTGCATCCTTCCACGGCCGGACTGCCGTGTCCAAAATTCATTCCGATGTCCTGTGCACGAAGGACGCCACTCCACCAGACTTGGTTCACTGAACTTTTTTTTTTTTTTTTTTTTTGTGACTCCCTGACGAAACGCGTCAGGGAGTCACAAATGAACTCTGTTGTAAGCTGTCCGCTGTAAATAAAAAGTTCAGTGAACCAAGTCTGGTGGAGTGGCGTCCTTCGTGCACAGGACATCGGAATGAATTTTGGACACGGCAGTCCGGCCGTGGAAGGATGCACCGCCCGCGTGAAGGAATGGCGGGGCTGCATGCCTGAACCAAGCGGGCATAATGCGCGGCACCAGAGTTGTAAATTAATTCACGGACAACTTTGAAAACGGAGGCCCACTGGAGGGCTTTAACAGACTGAAAAAGCGACATTGGAGGTTGGTGCCCGGCAGGATAATTGAACTTTGTAATTACCCACGGGAGGGTTGACAATGCACTACAACTCCCAGCATGCTGTCACAATACCCAGGTGGGAGCAGTATGCAAATGGGATCAAATGTTTGTAAGGCGCAGCCGCGCACCAGCGTGCTTTTCCCTTTGAAGAAGAGACATGGTCTCGAAACGCGTCAGGGAGTCACAAATGAACTCTGTTGTAAGCTGTCCGCTGTAAATAAAAAGTTCAGTGAACCAAGTCTGGTGGAGTGGCGTCCTTCGTGCACAGGACATCGGAATGAATTTTGGACACGGCAGTCCGGCCGTGGAAGGATGCACCGCCCGCGTGAAGGAATGGCGGGGCTGCATGCCTGAACCAAGCGGGCATAATGCGCGGCACCAGAGTTGTAAATTAATTCACGGACAACTTTGAAAACGGAGGCCCACTGGAGGGCTTTAACAGACTGAAAAAGCGACATTGGAGGTTGGTGCCCGGCAGGATAATTGAACTTTGTAATTACCCACGGGAGGGTTGACAATGCACTACAACTCCCAGCATGCTGTCACAATACCCAGGTGGGAGCAGTATGCAAATGGGATTAAATGTTTGTAAGGCGCAGCCGCGCACCAGCGTGCTTTTCCCTTTGAAGAAGAGACATGGTCTCGAAACGCGTCAGGGAGTCACAAATGAACTCTTTTGTAAGCTGTCCGCTGTAAATAAAAAGTTCAGTGAACCAAGTCTGGTGGAGTGGCGTCCTTCGTGCACAGGACATCGGAATGAATTTTGGACACGGCAGTCCGGCCGTGGAAGGATGCACCGCCCGCGTGAAGGAATGGCGGGGCTGCATGCCTGAACCAAGCGGGCATAATGCGCGGCACCAGAGTTGTAAATTAATTCACGGACAACTTTGAAAACGGAGGCCCACTGGAGGGCTTTAACAGACTGAAAAAGCGACATTGGAGGTTGGTGCCCGGCAGGATAATTGAACTTTGTAATTACCCATGGGAGGGTTGACAATGCACTACAACTCCCAGCATGCTGTCACAATACCCAGGTAGGAGCAGTATGCAAATGGGATTAAATGTTTGTAAGGCGCAGCCGCGCACCAGCGTGCTTTTCCCTTTGAAGAAGAGACATGGTCTCGAAACGCGTCAGGGAGTCACAAATGAACTCTGTTGTAAGCTGTCCGCTGTAAATAAAAAGTTCAGTGAACCAAGTCTGGTGGAGTGGCGTCCTTCGTGCACAGGACATCGGAATGAATTTTGGACACGGCAGTCCGGCCGTGGAAGGATGCACCGCCCGCGTGAAGGAATGGCGGGGCTGCATGCCTGAACCAAGCGGGCATAATGCGCGGCACCAGAGTTGTAAATTAATTCACGGACAACTTTGAAAACGGAGGCCCACTGGAGGGCTTTAACAGACTGAAAAAGCGACATTGGAGGTTGGTGCCCGGCAGGATAATTGAACTTTGTAATTACCCACGGGAGGGTTGACAATGCACTACAACTCCCAGCATGCTGTCACAACACCCAGGTGGGAGCAGTATGCAAATGGGATTAAATGTTTGTAAGGCGCAGCCGCGCACCAGCGTGCTTTTCCCTTTGAAGAAGAGACATGGTCTCGAAACGCGTCAGGGAGTCACAAATGAACTCTGTTGTAAGCTGTCCGCTGTAAATAAAAAGTTCAGTGAACCAAGTCTGGTGGAGTGGCGTCCTTCGTGCACAGGACATCGGAATGAATTTTGGACACGGCAGTCCGGCCGTGGAAGGATGCACCGCCCGCGTGAAGGAATGGCGGGGCTGCATGCCTGAACCAAGCGGGCATAATGCGCGGCACCAGAGTTGTAAATTAATTCACGGACAACTTTGAAAACGGAGGCCCACTGGAGGGCTTTAACAGACTGAAAAAGCGACATTGGAGGTTGGTGCCCGGCAGGATAATTGAACTTTGTAATTACCCACGGGAGGGTTGACAATGCACTACAACTCCCAGCATGCTGTCACAATACCCAGGTGGGAGCAGTATGCAAATGGGATTAAATGTTTGTAAGGCGCAGCCGCGCACCAGCGTGCTTTTCCCTTTGAAGAAGAGACATGGTCTCGAAACGCGTCAGGGAGTCACAAATGAACTCTGTTGTAAGCTGTCCGCTGTAAATAAAAAGTTCAGTGAACCAAGTCTGGTGGAGTGGCGTCCTTCGTGCACAGGACATCGGAATGAATTTTGGACACGGCAGTCCGGCCGTGGAAGGATGCACCGCCCGCGTGAAGGAATGGCGGGGCTGCATGCCTGAACCAAGCGGGCATAATGCGCGGCACCAGAGTTGTAAATTAATTCACGGACAACTTTGAAAACGGAGGCCCACTGGAGGGCTTTAACAGACTGAAAAAGCGACATTGGAGGTTGGTGCCCGGCAGGATAATTGAACTTTGTAATTACCCACGGGAGGGTTGACAATGCACTACAACTCCCAGCATGCTGTCACAATACCCAGGTGGGAGCAGTATGCAAATGGGATTAAATGTTTGTAAGGCGCAGCCGCGCACCAGCGTGCTTTTCCCTTTGAAGAAGAGACATGGTCTCGAAACGCGTCAGGGAGTCACAAATGAACTCTGTTGTAAGCTGTCCGCTGTAAATAAAAAGTTCAGTGAACCAAGTCTGGTGGAGTGGCGTCCTTCGTGCACAGGACATCGGAATGAATATATATATATATATATATATATATATATATATATATATATATATATATATATATATATATATATATATATATATATATATATATATATATATATATATATATATATATATATATATATATATATATATATATATATATATATATATATATATATATATATATACTTACATAATATATAGGCCCATTAGGCTTTCTCACAAGGCCCAAAAAAATTCGGCACAACTCGCGCTTGGGTCACAAATCCCGCTGAAATTGTTTACAAACTATGAAGCACGGGCTCCTGCGTTTTATTTTAATAAGGCACCCAGGTGGGCTAGGTCCAGGGGCATATCTTTTAAAACAAAATGATAGCGGGGGCCCGCTGGGGCCCGCAGCTCAGGGACCATCACCTCCCCAGGGCTTCATTTATGTTTGGAGGGAGGTGCGCAGCCCTCCTCCTGTAGCCTGTGATGGCTCTGGAGACCACCACACCCTAGGGCCGGCTTCTGCAGTGTCCTGGGTTGCCCAGCCCGGGACACTGCTGTTTGCTATGACAGGGCGGGAGCCGCGAGTCTCCCACCCTGTCATAGAAAACTTGCTTTGGATTTTGGAAGGGAGAGCTGGGAAACCTGCCCTTGCTTCCAAAATTCAAAGCTGATTGCTTTTCCACACGGGGAGCTGCATGTCAGAAGCTCCCCGTGTGAAAAAGCAAAGCCGGCTCCCGCAGGATGTGGGGAGCCGGTGGGACCATGTGAGCATTGGGGCTCTCCCACGGTCCCCAATGGTGAGGCCAGGCCCCGGGGATGGGGTCCTCGGGCTGGAATTGGCCACTAGAGGGGGGCCGACGCAGCCCTCTTCTAGTTTTTTTAAATTTAAATAATGAACTAGTCGGCATGCTTCGGGGATGGGGTCTCCGAAGCGAATGCAAATTAGTAAGAGTGGACGTTTAAAAAAAAAAAGGAGTCGCAACTTTAGCACAGCTCTCAGCGCTGCCCCAGTGTGAAACCGATGAGTGCGCAGCTCTCAGCGCCGCACTAGAGTACTTCTTAAGTCTTTCAAACACCATATGATATATTCTCAAGGACACATTGCCGAGTTAACAGCACTTTATCCGACCAAAATTGTGATACATTTAACGCACCATTCACAAGCTGGAGCAAACAGCCCATATCACCAGTTTACCAGTGATAGCAGCCTCAAAAAGCATTGTCACAGATGACCCCGGCAAATAGTGCTAATGATATGTAGATTAGGAGTTCCTGCGCAAATAGGAGTGAGCACATCACTTCACAAGTATCTCAACCACCAGCAAAATTGTCAAAGAGAGTACAAAACAGGCAATACGGTGTGTTAGTAGCAGGAAGTTTACCCCTGCTGTGAGCTGGTGTTAAGTCGGACTACAACCTGCAACATGAAAGGGTACCCAGCTCAGAGCCACACCTGAATGACACCAGATGCAATGGAGCCAATGATCATGTAGCTCGGACAGCCAACCCTGCTCCAACACCCCCCACCACCAGCCTCTGGTCTGCCATCCCCCTCACCCCCCCCCCCCCCCACAAACAAATGTGGGAAATCTGGAATGTAACAAATTGGCTGATGTTGCCCAATTATAATAAGGAAAATGCATGTGAGGTTGGACAAATAG
The DNA here is from genome assembly GCF_964263255.1 of Lissotriton vulgaris. Classification (NCBI taxonomy): domain Eukaryota; kingdom Metazoa; phylum Chordata; class Amphibia; order Caudata; family Salamandridae; genus Lissotriton; species Lissotriton vulgaris. The sequence goes on along the minus strand of NW_028245762.1, from coordinate 75,520 downwards.
GAATCTCAGGCATCTATGGATTTACATATAAAACATTTTATTTAAACAAAACAATAAAATAAAAGTAGGTACAGACATGGCGTGTCATCCCTTGACAATTTGTGAATCATAAACCGCAAGACAAAAAGAAAGATAAGATTGTGCGTCATGAGTCCATCAAAGGAGAGAGAGAGAGAGAGAGAGAGAGAGAGAGAGAGAGAGAACGAGTGAGAGAGAGGAAGAGAGAGAGAGAAAGAAAGAAAGAGTGAGAGAGAGAGGAAGACAAAGAAAGAGAGAAAGAGTGAGAAAGAGAAAAACAGTGTAAGAGAGAGGAAGAGAAAGAGTGAGACAGAGAGGAAGAGAGAGAGAATTAAAGAGTCAGGAAGAGACAGAGAAAGAGAGATAGAGTGTGAGAGAGAGAAATGAAGAGATAGAGAGTGAGAGAGAGAGAAAGAGTGTGAGTGACAAAAAGGAAGAGATGGAGAGGGAGAGTGATTAATGACACTGTGGGGAAAATCCTCACAACTCACCTTTCTGCCACTGGAGTGTCTCCAACCATGTGCATCCCTCAAGTTTAGTCATCTGAAACATAGTATAGACTCAGTAATGGCAGAGTACATATAACTGCACACGCATAGTTCTCCGTTTTGCCCCTGCACTCCCAGGCTGCTGCACCCCATCGACTCCTGCAGCCCAGAGGTGTCTGTCCGCCGCTGCTCACTCAGGCTACTGTACCCCATCGACTCCTACCACCAAGAGGTGTCTGCCCGCCTCTGCGCACCCAGGCTGCTGTACCTCATCCACTCCCAATACCCAGAGGTATCTGCCTGCTGCTTTGCACCCATGCTGCTGTCCCCCATCCACTCTCACCACCCAGAGGTGACTCCCTGCTGATGCCGAAACAAGCCTCTCTGCTCACCTTCCGCCACCAGCGTGTGTCTAAGAGGGTCCACATGTGCCAAAGCAACCTCTCACTTGTGGCGTACACGCGGTCCAGCTGATCTCACTATTCAGAGTGGGTTATGATTGCCAGGATGACCACGCATCATTGCAGGCTGCACACGTGCTCAGCTCTGGTGGCACTAACTTAGTGGAACTGAAGTCATCGCCTTGTGGTGGGAGGTCGGTGTCGGGGGTCATCCATCTGTGAATCACAGCCTGCTAGACAAAAAGCAAGATAACATTTTGCGTCATGCGTCCATCAAAGGAGAAAGAGAGAGTGAGAGAGAGAAACAGTGAGAGGAAGAGAGAGAGGAAGAAAGAGTGAGAAGATTGCAGAGAGAAAGAGTGAGAGAGAGAGGAAGAGTGAGAGAAACAGTGAGAGAGAGGAAGAGAGAGAGAGAAACAGTGTGAGAAAAAGGAAGAGAGAAACAGTGGAAGAGTGAGAGAGAGAGAAAGAGAGAGGAAGAGTGAGAGAAAGAGAGAAACAGTGTGAGAGAGAGGAAGAGATAGAGTGTGAGGAAGAGAAAGGAAGAGATGGAGAGGGACAGTGAGTGCCCATACTGTGGACAAAACCTTCACAGCTTACCTTTCCGCCACTGGTGTGTCTCGATCCACGTGCTGGGACATAGTGGACCCCTCAAGCTTACTCATCTGAAACATAGTATGCAATCAGTAATGGCAGAGTACATACAACTAAGCACGCCTAAATCACTGTCCCGCCTTTGTGCATCCAGGCTGCTGCACCCCATCCACTTCCACTGCCCACAGGTGTCTGCCCACCGCTGCACAACCAGGCTGCTGCACCCCATCCACTTCCACTGCCCGAGATGTCTGCCCGCTGCTGCGCACCCAAGCTGCTGTACCCCATCCACTCCCAATGACCAGAGGTGACTGCCCACCGCTGCGCACCCAGGCTGCTTCACCCAGGCTGCTGCACCCCATCCACTTCCACTGCTCGGAGGTGACTGCCCGCCGCTGGCCAAAAAATCTTCTCTGCTCACCTTTTGCAAGCTGCCTGTAGAAAAGAGTGCATACCACGTGCTGCTGCAAGCCCGGGGCCCGTCGACAAGGCACCCTGCATATCATGCAGCCCCACCCCTCAGGTCACCAGGTCTCACATTTGGTGCTGGGTCTTGATTTTGCCATGGCAGGGTAGATACCAGTGCATCCTGCTTTTCATTGCAGGCTGCACACCCGCTCAGCCCTTGCCATGCCACTAACTCTGTGACCAGCAAGGCAATGCCATGTGGTGGTAGGCCTGCCCTGTCTAATGGCTCAGGCCTACACTGCGGTCCAGCAGGGCACACAAATCCTGAGCTGTCCAGACCGCCGGGACGGGCCATTGACGCAGGCTGTACACCCGCTCAGCAGCTATGGTACCCGTACCTCAGGGGACCGAAAGTCACCTTCCCGTGTCGGTGTGCCTGTGCCGGCAGCAGTGCTTCCGGTGCGAGCAACTCTGGAAAGGCATAGAGCACGTGCACCCGGTCTTTTTTATTGGCAGGTCATGTGTCCTGTGATGCCTGTGCTGAAAGGGTGTGGTGTGGGTATATACCAGCCATGAGGGAGTGGCTGTGGCATACTGACAACTAGGCTGTGACCAGCCGATCACTGCAATGAAAATCTGGGCCATGTAGCATTGTTGTCCTTCCCTGTAAGGGTAAGCAGAGTGGGATGGCCTGGCATATGCCATTCCATTGTTAGTCTGTGAAGAATGACTCTGGAGCTATGGACGTGGCACTGTCCTGGGCTGAATGAGGAATCAACTGATGCGGGTGTCTGTGTTGTAGTGCTGCCGCCACCTGGGTCACAAGAGCCAATGTGTCACTCTGTGAGCCAAGTCCCACAACATGGCCAACATCGAAGGTCAGGGGAATCACTGACCCTACATTCATCCATAGTTCCACACAAGAAAGATGGTGGACATGACACATCTGTGTGGATATGAATGATTATTGCACATTCAGAGGAGTGTTGCAGCTGTAGCAATACAGGGCCATGCAAAGTTCAAGTTTCAGTTTTTGGCACATGGAGGGCAGATATTAGAGCCAAGTTCGTGTTCAGGGTTAGGTTGCGCCAACAAATGTACTTATACAATCACTCCACCGATCCCCAAGCACTTATAAATTCACTATACACTCTCCTTGCAATATTCTAATTGTCCAGTCTCTACGTACGTACTTGTACAATGACCAAGACAAAGTTACATAACCAAAGTTTTCCCCAATGCCAGAGGTAACATGATTTCATGTGCTGTCCACAGCACAATTCAATGTGGTAGGGCCCAGGGGCAGCATCTTGCATACATAATGAACACACGGACACAGATAGATAGTGGAACTGGGTACGGGCACGTGCGCTCGACTCCTTTTCATTACCAGGGTCACATGTCCAGTGATGTCTGTGCTGAATACGTGTGGGGTGAGTGTAAGCCAGCCCTCCAGGAATAGTTGATGCTGGCAACAAGTACAATAGTAATCATTGGATCAGACACAAAGATTCAATCATAAAGGGTCAATAATTTGTGCTGCACTAAGGTAGGGGCAGCAGATGTGAAATAATACACAAAAAATTCCATCGTAAAGGGTCCATGACTTGTGGTACACTGAGGTAGGGGCAGCAGATGTAGAATTATGCACAAACATTGTATCATAAAGGGTCCATGAGTTGTGCTGTAGTAAGATAGGGGCATCAGAAGCATTCAGCGTGCACGAGCCACACTGGGAGCAATGTCTTTTGCCTACTGGACTGCGTCATCTGCAATCATGACTCAATGTGAATTGTGAGCCCTGCTATCCACAGTGTAGATCAAAGGCAGTAGTTAGCACAGACATCAAGGAATGCTTTTAGTCACTTCCTCTTGACAAAATTCGAGGACATTGGATACAATTCTTTCTGCAATAAATAAATCATGTCTCAATTTAAATTGTGAGCTCTGCTGACCGCAGTGTAGGTGTATGGAACAAAATATGAAACATTTATGGAACACACTGTTGAAATAAGTAGGTTTCAGGGACGTTATAGTTAGTTGCCTACTGGACTCTCAAATTAATGAATGAAGACTGAATTTGAATATTGAGCCTTGCTGATCACAGTGTAGACCTGAGGCAGCGGTCAGGAAGGGCCCAAAGCCATGTGGCATTGACTTGAGCTGCATGGAGTTAGTGGTAGGTGTGGCGCTCAACATGCGCGCAGCCAGCGATGATGAAATGTCTCTTGCCTTCTGGACTGCGTCATCTGCAATTGCGACTCAATCTGAATTGTGAGCCCTGCTGACCGCAGTGTAGGCTGGAGGCAGTGGTCAGGAAGGGTCCACAGCCACGTGGCATTGACTTTAGCTGCATAGAGTTAGTGGTCGGTGTGGCGCTCAGCGTGTGCGCAGCCAGAAATTATGCAATGTCTCTCGCCTATTGGACTGCGTCATCTGCAATCACGACTCGATCTGAATTGTGAATACTGCTGTCCTCAGTGTAGACCAAAGGCAGGAGTCAGCACAGTTATCAAAGAATGATTTTTGTCACTTTCTGAAGCACTCAGTGTGTGCGCAGTCTACGATGATGCGTGGTCTGGGCAGGCCACACTGGGAGCAATGTCTCTTGTCTACTAGACTGCGTCATCTGCAATCGCGACTCGATCTGAATTGTGAGCCCTGCTGTCCACAGTGTAGATCGAAAGCAGTAGTCTGTACAGACATAAGTTACAAAGATGGTCAAAGCCGTGAGGATGCGGAGGGTGCAATCCTGTGTCTCCAAGTGCCTCACAACGACCTCAATGGCAACACCAGCCGGTATTCGCCTAAGGCATGCCAGCTCATCCAAGCAGGAAGGGCTCCACGAAGCCAACAAAGAACTCCTCAGTGATTCCGCGGGGATAGGCGTCCGCACCCAGCAGACATCCAAAGACGAATCACATGCGCTGATCTCTGCCTCCCATAGTGCTATATGCCTTTCTGATCCGTCCCCTTATCGTTAGGTATTATGGGAGATGTAGTCCTCCCTCAATTCATTCAGCAGACACCTTTGTCAGACCCTGACACTCTGTGGTTTTTGGTCATGAGTAAGTGAGCAAAAGGGTTTGCAATTTGCAAGCATGAGTCTGTGACTCTGAGAGGTCGGTACTTTGACTCCGTAGTCTTATGTTCTGGGTTGTATAATCATTGGGGATCATCACTGCATTCGGGAGCTAAATAATGACTCTGACACACTAGCTAGTCAGTAAGGAGATTTGGGGTTCAACTTCTGTTATGACTGAGGTATGTGGAAAGTCTAACTGCGCCTATCACCAATGCCCTATTGCTTGTCCATAGTTCTGTATGTGCAGAATAGTCCCTGCAACAGTAGTAGTATGTCCTCCTATCCAATCAAAAAATAAACTAGTATCTTATTCTTGGTGGCCATTGACATTTTATTTCTGGGAATTGTCACAGCATAAACATTCATAAGACTTCAATAGACATTATGGACAACCCAGAGGATTGCACTCAGTGCCTAGAGCTATTGCTGAATAGGAGTTTTGTTTAACACCTTTTGCCAACTGTGCAAGCTTAGCTAGCTGCACAGACAGACTAATAATAATCTAGTAGTAGCACAGAGAGTCATAGTAGAGGCAGGATAAGAATTTAGAAACAGTCTACAAGAAGATCAATGACGATTTAGGAAAAAATAGAATTATGAGGAACGTTTGGAATAAATAGGTGCTGTAAAAGATAGGGAAGTATAATTATTAATATTAACAGGAAAACTTACAGGGGCCAGCAGAGGAGCCCTCTGCGGACCGTTCCTGGCCTTCCTGCTCCACCGGCACCGCTACTTCCTTCTCCATCCTCTTGCTCCTGGGGGGAGCTGATGTACAACGTGAAAGAAAGACACAAACATGGATGATTGTTGTCAGCCAAATCAAATATTTAAAAAAAACAATAACAAATTATTTCGGGGAAATAGACAACAACATTTATTTACCTATCTGATGTGGTCTACTAGGATATTAGTATTGCTGGATTCGCGGACCGTCTACTTGGAAATTTATGTAAACTCACTAAACCAACTACAAAAAGGTTCCACTAGGACTGGCAGGCAGCACTCCGTAGCACGCAAAGTGACAGACACAGTACGTCATGGTTGCAGACCACTAAAAAGTTTCCTACTAAATCACCAGTCATAATATACTCAAACTTTCAATCCATCACCACTATCTCTTCTTAGTGGCAGGAGTACAAAGGAAGGACTGGACTTGAGTCTCTAGTGTCTAGCATTACGCAGTTCCATAAAGTACACTCATACAAAATCACCCAGGCCAAATGAGCACAAAATTGAAAACAAGTAAGCATAGTAGCACCGCCCGTGAGCAGGCGAGCACCTGCAATCACAGAAGCTTTTGAAACATAATTTACCTGCAATGTAATCTCTAGTGTCTAGCATTACGCATTTCTGTAAAGTACACTCGTACATACTCACCCAGGCCAAATGAGCACAAAATTGAAAACAAGTAAGCATAGTAGCACCACCAGTGGGCAGCTAAGCACCTGCAATCACAGAATCTTTTGAATCATAATTTACCTGCAATGTAATCAGCAGCATTTTTGCTCTTCGGAAAAAAATATATTTGCAATATCATAACAGAGTAGTGAATAAATAGCTACTAGTACTCACCAAGCCCAGGGATCTCCACGCCAAGCAGGTCAAGCAGGTCATATTCCCGGTCCAGGATGTTGTCGCCTGGTTGTAGGTGCGCTGAACCCCAGACTCCCGATACATGGCCGGGCACACCTTACCCCATAGCTGGTGACGCTCCCGGAGCCAGGTACCGGGTCTGCTGCCTGCCACGACGGTCTTGGGGAGGTGTTGCTGGTCAAAGAAAACCAGTGCAGCCACCTCCACCGCGCTAAAGATCTCCTGGGCAGTCACTGCCTCCCCCCATAAGCGCCCGCAAGGGAGACGGCTACGGGGTGCGGGACCATTCCCCTTCAGGTTTTTGACAGCTCCCTTTGCCATGGTCCTGGGTCACAGAAAGAAAAAATAGGAAAGAATAGGGAAAAAAAAGTAAAGAAAACAAAAGAGAGAGCTAAATAAAAAACTGGAAAAAGTAGTTAATAAAGTAAAAAAAGTTGAAAAAATACACAAAATATAGATGTAGAAAAAATAGAGAGATAGATAATGAGTAAAAAAGATAAAAAAAAGTTCAAACAAGCAAAGGATTACAAAGATTAAAGGAGGATTGAAAAATCATGCCCAGAACCATAGCAATGAATGAAAAACAAGATGGCCTCGCCCATTGCGACGACGTGGGTAAGTTCGCGTTATATTTCCACCTCGAGCACACAAAAACGGACGCGAACACGCAATTGCGCCCCGCCGGTAGGAAATGCAAAATGCGAGCATGGAACTAGCGCCCGGAAACGGAAAAACGCAATGTGAGCACTGTGAACAAGATGGGCATGCCCATGTAGGACCGCATGGGTAACTTTGCAGTAGCCGCGCTGAAAAAAAAACTCGCAAACATGCAAAATTAAAAAAATCCGCAAATTCCCACAAATTTGCAGATGTTGCGGACCACGAATTCGATTTCGCACAAATTTGTGTACCGCGAATTCGTAAATTTCACCCATACTTAGTGCTCTGCATAGTGAGGTCTATCCAGCACATCACCGCTACACTTGGTATTGTGTGCATTATTATTGATGGGTGGCTTGCGTCCTTCAGACATGCTTGGTTGCTACATCTCCCAGCATTCAGCTATTGTGTGGCTGAGGGAACAAGCCGTTTTTGGAAGGTCCACTATCTTGTTCTGCGCTGCCTCGGTGGTAGTAGGGAGGGGGGTGGTCGGGATGAGGTCCTGAGGAAGGTGGCAGTGGGTGTTGTGGCCTTCTTGGGCATCGGAGCTGCATGATCAGTAACTCTATGACATGTGTTGGTTTTTAGGTCTCCGCCTGTGCAGGCTGCGCTTGCATGTGGAGTCTCTCCTGGTCGTGGCTCACAGCTTGGATGACGCAGGTAAGCTCTCCCTCCACCCCGTGCCCCCTTGTTGAGTGCTTGCTCTCCTGCCCTCCCTCGTTGGTTTTGCTTGCTCTCCTGCCCCCCTCATTGGTTGTGCTTGCTCTCCTGCCCTCCCTCGTTGGATGTGCTTGCTCTACTGTTCCCCCTCGTTGGTTGTGCTTGCTCTCCTGCCCCCCCTCGTTGGTTGTGCTTGCTCTCCTGACCCCCCTCGTTGGTTGTGCTTGCTCTCCTGCCCCCCCACGTTGGTTGTGCTTTCTCTCCTGACCCCCCCTCATTTGTTGGGCTTGCTCTCCTGCCACCCCCCTCGTTGGTTGTGCTTACTCTCCTGACCTCCACCTCGTTTGTTGTGCTTGCTCTCCTGCCCCCCCTCGTTGGTTGTGCTTGCTCTCCTGACCCCCCCTTGTTAGTTCAGCTTGCTCTCCTGACCCCCCCCTCGTTGGTTGTGCTTGCTCTCCTGACTCCCCCCCGTTGGTTGTGCTTGCTCTCCTGCCCCCCCCTCCCTCATTGGGTCCTGCTCATTGGTTCCTACTGTAGGGGAGGACGACTCTTTTGATGCTAAACAATGCTTTTTGACTGCACACTAGTATTTTGTCAATCGTGAGAAACTTGTGCTGCCTTATTTATTAAAACGTATTGGGCTGCCTGTCCTTGCAATCAGAGATACAGTGACAGAGGAGTGAGTGAAAAAGAGAGAGCGAAAGAGAATATGTGAGTGTGAAAGTGTGTGAAACAGCTTAATGGGGGATGGTGGTGGTTAGCACCAGCAGTTTTTAAATTAAAAACAAACTTTGAAAGTTTGCCTTTCTTTAAAGCCCTTGTGTTTCAAAGGAAAGAAATGTATTTCTTTCTCAACAATATGTGCAACTCCCTTATGTTCATTCAAGTCGGTGATGCTTTCACGCTTTACTGCAAAATGCATGGTATGTGGACTCCTATTTCCTGAGAGTGATTTCTTTTCCCAGATGATGTGTTTCTGCAGTTTTGTTTTTCGTTTAACATATGAATCTTGTACAGCATATACTGCAAACTGAGCCGCCTTTAGGTTTTGGAGTGAGTTCCAGAGGTGACTGAGTGGTAATGATAGCATGCCTAAGAGCTCTGTAGTTTAGGATAAGGGAAGGCAGTGCAAGTGTCTATTAGCGAAGGTCACCATGCCATAAAGATTCTCAATAGTGCCCATTCAATCCTTGGCCTCTTTGCAGAGCATACAGAGTTATTGTCAGGTGTGCCTATTGTAATTACTTTTCTATGGGAAACTTTATGAAGGAGTTGCACAACTTTTAAAATATGGAAAGTGCCATGGGAAGATTTGTCTAACTCTCCCTAGCCGCCCACTGCGCACCCCCCCCCCCCCCCCCCCCCCACACACACACACTTACACTGTGTGGGAAGCTGATCTGCTGGTTTTGCCTGCTGGCTGAAATCTGGCTTTGAAACTCTGAGTGGTGCCAGTGGGGAGAAGTGGGAAATAACCTTTAGAAGGAAGCGGGCATTGCGAACTCGGAGGGAATTAGTTGCAGCCCCCTAACAAACATTTTGGGGAACTGTATATATTTTTTTTGCATACAAATGAATCCCAGTTTGGTGATGTGGGTCTCGATAGGGTCGCGGCGGTACCTGGTTTGGGGAGCCACCGGGTAAGCTAACCACTGGGTGTGACGGGCTATCTCGAAGATATGACAGGTCAATGGATAGTAACTGTATCCTTCCTAACATTGACAGGATTGAAACATTCACGAATCGAGCCAAAACAGAACCAAAGATAAAAAGTGCAGAGCGAGCAGCATTAAAAAGGGAGCCGCTTAAAATATCGAGCACACCGATACAAGGTACAAATTTTTTAATTTACACGCAGGCACAACCATATGGGCACTGCGGGATGTGTAAAATAGACAACAGACACTTAGTAGCAATATTGATTTCTCTCCAGGCGGAGAACAACTTCTGCCGCATCCAGGACCCTGGGTTTGATTCAAGCACACACAGCGCCACTTAACACCGAGGGCGCAAGATCTTCAGTATACAGGTAGATTCTGTGAGTACTTTTAGCATCTTGCCACACGCATTATGTTTAAGGTAAATCACTGATACCAGACTTTGTGAATTTTCTTAAAACTTTTCTAGAACCTACAACTAGAAAAGATAAGACAAGTGAACCCCGGAAACTTGCTACATATCAGGATAAAGGTATGCATTTTTCCATTCAAGAAAGAAGGTGATAGAGATAAGGGTTGTCCAAGATCATTTAGACATTAAGTTTTCATCTCTTTTGTACCTAATTTGCAGATCTCAAAAGATAAAGCCCTGATGAGAACTCGCCAAATGAATTAGCGAGTTCGAAACGCGTCGGCAATAAAGGAGGCAATTGACTCTTGATAGGAAGGAACAAGCCAAACGATTGGACTGACTAGAATTTAGATTAATTCGTATAGTCTGAGATTTATTCTTCTGACTGATTTTTTGTCTTTTATTTTGTTTCTACCTCCTTTCTGAAAGCGACTTTATCCTTTACAAGCATTGTGGAAATATGATTTGTTGAATCACAAATGCGAAGAATTTGAATTTGCTGCATAGCAATGGTGCAATATGTATATATGTGTATATAATGAATTGTTGTATTAATGTCTTATGTTAATGTCCTAACTGTAAATTGTAAATGTTAATGTGGTATCTTTTTCATGCAATTGGATTTGTTTGATAAAATAACAAAGTAAAAGAAAAAGTAAATGGTATAAATAAATAATACCGGACAAATCTGAAATAAGCTTGATTTGTCGCTCGAATTTAAGAGCTTGTAGAAAGTAGTGGTAGGGCCAGCACTCTGTTTTTCCTTCATCACAGCTTTAAGCCAGCCTTCTCTGCCAGGAGGAGTCAGATCTTTCCACCTTATACAGATCTCCCTTCTAGCCAACAGTACAAGGTATAATAACAAGCCAATATGGATCTGTGAGAGCACCCCTTTGATAGAGTTGTTTATACCAAAAATCACCAAATGGAGATCCATCTCTATGTCAGATTCAAAAATGTATGTTTAAGAGTCCCCTGCATTTTTTCCAAAAGGAGCTTGTTGGAAAACGAGGCAGCATCTGTGAGGCCAGCAGAAATAACATGACTACATTTGTCCTTCACTGGGAACCAAACAACCAATTGTAGTGCCTGACTCTCAGAGGGTAGTGTTGCAGAGCAGTCTGAGGCTTACTCAAGGGAGGTGGTGTGGGCTAGTAATCGCTATTTGCAAGTGCGCAGAAATAACACTCAATAATTGATTGTCCAGTCTGTACTTTTCTTTATAAAAGTAAGAGTACACTTATTAAACACACACTACTCAATAATATGCACCAATTTACAAATATCCATAAACTGTTGGAATTACGTTGTGACATTGCATAACATCTCCACCCCTCCCAAAAGGGGGGGTGGGGTCTATTACCACCACTCCCATGTAGGCACATCATCTTGCCCCAATGCAGTGAATTGGACTTAACCCGGAGCGAGGGCCCTGCGCACTGGCACCATCCCCGTGGCGACCCCCCCAATTACATCAACCAGCATTAAAAATCAGTACACTGGCCTTAGTGACACATAACCCTGACTGAGCATCTCCTACTGACCATAAGGTATGCACCTCTACATCTTAAGGGCTAACAGACTGGGTTGTGCCTCACCTAACAGCAGCAGCAAGAATACATGTTTAAGCACCACTTTAGAATGATCATACTCGTAACATTTGGGTATTATTAAAAATGCATTGCAATTACAGCCCCTAAAGGCATCCCAGATGATCATAGGATTATGCATATAAAGTCAGACACCCTAGAAGGAATGTCAAATAACATAACCTCACTTTGCTTATCACATCACCTTACACCAGTACTTCACATTACACATGTGACCTTCAGTCCCTTTAAAGGAAATAACCATTAGTAAAAGCATTTCTGGTGCAATTACACATCTTCACCTGCAGGGGATTAAGCATGGGCAGAAAATCCGTTCCGCTCGCGGATTTTGCGGATTTTCGGTAAATTCACAATCCGCGAACTCTCGCGAATTTACTGAAAATCTGCAAATTCGCACGCAGCGGATTTTTTTTCTTGGTGATACAATATTGCGGCGTGCGGCGTTCACTTACCATCATTCAGCGTTTGGCGAGTTGTTTTTCTCGATATTTTGCGAGTGCTGCGCCATTTTGGATCTTACTGCGGGATCCCGCAGGAGTTTGGCGACCGCGATTACGTAATCGCGCCTTGCCACCTTGCACAGCACGCATCGCGAGAGTTCGCAATTGCGAACACGTAGATGCGGCGGGCAGCAACAATCTCGCACTCGCGAAATTACAAAATTTGAAATTCTGCACAACAAATCCACCAGCAAGCAGCATAAACCTTCTGAAAATGATGATTTTTATCAAATACCTCCTCAGGTTGACATTTGCCTGCACTTTTTTTTGCAAGGAGGCCATTTTTGGGGCAGGTGGGAGGAAGGAAGTGCCCCACAGTGTCCAACTTCCTGTTCCTGTCCAGCAGGCTCCTCCCAGTGCTTTCTTCATGTGCTGGTCACTCTCATTCGGATTCCTGACCTGGAAGGATTATTTTTTGTGGATGCTGCTGGATATTTGGATATGAGGCCTTTTTGACTTTCTTTGGATCACTTTTGGATTAGAAATTTCACATGTAAGTTTGTTTGGGGCATTACAGTTGCTGCAACTACAATTTTGGAATTTTCGATTTTTGGGCTTTTGTTGTGGCCTTTTGACCAGGGGTAGTGAGTGGGGCATGGGCCTAGTCTTTCTATGGGGTGTCTTGCATTTAAACATCATGGAGGGCATGGATGGCATGGGATTGTGCTGATTTGTCTGTGTTTTTCGATTTTTGGGCTGTTGTTGTGGCCTTTTGACCAGGGGTAGTGAGTGGTGCATGGGCCTAGTCTTTCTGTGGGGTGTCTTGAATTTAAACATCATGGAGGGCATGGATGGCATGGGATTGTCCTGATTTTTCTGTGTTTTTCGATTTTTGGGCTGTTGTTGTGGCCTTTTGACCAGGGGTTGTGAGTGGTGCATGGGCCTAGTCTTTCTGTGGGGTGTCTTGAATTTAAACATCATGGAGGGCATGGATGGCATGGGATTGTGCTGATTTTTCTGTGTTTTTCGATTTTTGGGCTGTTGTTGGGGCCTTTTGACCAGGGGTACTGAGTGGTGCATGGGCCTAGTCTTTCTGTGGGGTGTCTTGAATTTAAACATCATGGATGGCATGGATGGCATGGGATTGTGCTGATTTTTCTGTGTTTTTCGATTTTATGGGGTGTTCATGGGGACAGGCCATGTGGGTGGGGGCCATTTAGAGTGCTGGTACAGGCAGGCCCTGGCCATGTGCTGGGCGGGAAGGGGCCATTTTGAATGCAGGCAGTGTTCTTAGGCCTGCAACCATTTTGCCTAGCTTTCAACCATTATGCCCAGGGGTAGTGAGTGGTGCATGGGCCTAGTCTTTCTGTGGGGTGTCTTGAATTTAAACATCATGGAGAGCATGGATGGCATGGGATTGTGCTGATCTTTCTGTGTTTTTCGATTTTTGGGCTGTTGTTGTGGCCTTTTGACCAGGGCTAGTGAGTGGTGCATGGGCCTAGTCTTTCTGTGGGGTGTATTGAATTTAAACATCATGGAGGGCATGGATGGCATGGGATTGTGCTGATTTTTCTGTGTTTTTCGATTTTTGGGCTGTTGTTGTGGCCTTTTGACCAGGGGTAGTGAGTGGTGCATGGGCCTAGTCTTTCTGTGGGGTGTCTTGAATTGAAACATCATGGAGGGCATGGATGGCATGGGATTGTGCTGATTTTTCTGTGTTTTTCGATTTTTGGGCTGTTGTTGGGGCCTTTTGACCAGGGGTATTGAGTGGTACATGGGCCTAGTCTTTCTGTGGGGTGTCTTGAATTTAAACACCATGGAGGGCATGGGTGGCATGGGATTGTGCTGATTGTTCTGTGTTTTTCGATTTTTGGGGGTGTTCATGGGGACAGGCCATGTGGGTGGGGGCCATTTTGAGTGCTGGTACAGGCAGGCCCTGGCCATATGCTAGGAGGCAAGGGGCCATTTTGAATGCAGGCAGTGTTCTTAGGCCTGCAACCATTTTGCCTAGGTTTCAACCATTATGCTCAGTGGTAGTGAGTGGTGCATGGGCCTAGTCTTTCTGTGGGGTGTCTTGAATTTAAACATCATGGAGGGCATGGATGGCGTGGGATTGTTTTGATTTTTCTGTGTTTTTCGATTTTTGGGCTGTTCTGGCCTTTTGACCAGGGGTAGTGAGTGGTGCATGGGCCTAGTCTTTCTGTGTGGTGTCTTGAATTTAAACATCATGGAGGGCATGGATGGCATGGGATTGTGCTGATTATTCTGTGTTTTTTGATTTTTGGGCTGTTGTTGGGGCCTTTTGACCAGGGGTACTGAGTGGTGCATGGGCCTAGTCTTTCTGTGGGGTGTCTTGAATATAAACATCATGGAGGGCATGAATGGCATGGGATTGTGCTGATTTTTCTGTGTTTTTCGATTTTTGGGCTGTTGTTGTGGCCTTTTGACCAGGGGTAGTGAGTGGTGCATGGGCCTAGTCTTTCTGTGGGGTGTCTTGAATTTAAACATCATGGAGGGCATGGATGGCATGGGATTGTGCTGATTTTTCTGTGATTTTCGAGTTTTTTGGGGTGTTCATGGGGACAGGCTATGTGGATGGGGGCCATTTTGAGTGCTGGTACAGGCAGGCCCTGGCCATGTGCTGGGAGGCAAGGGGCCATTTTGAATGCAGGCAGTGTTCTTAGGCCTGCAAACATTTTGCCTAGCTTTCAACTTTTATGCCCAGGGGTAGTGAGTGGTGCATGCGCCTAGTCTTTCTGTGGGGTGTCTTGAATTTAAACATCACGGAAGGCATGGATGGCATGGGATTGTGCTGACTTTTCTGTGTTTTTTACGATTTTTGGGCTGTTGTTGTGGCCTTTTGACCAGAGGTAGTGAGTGGTGCATGGGCCTAGTCTTTCTGTGGGGTGTCTTGAATTTAAACGTCATGGAGGGCATGGATGGCATGGGATTGAGCCGATTTTTCTGTGTTTTTCGATTTTTGGGCTGTTGTTGGGACCTTTTGACCAGGGGTACTGAGTGGTGCATGGGCCTAGTCTTTCTGTGGGGTGTCTTGAATTTAAACATCATGGAGGGCATGGATGGCATGGGATTGTGCTGATTTTTCTGTGTTTTTCGATTTTTGGGCTGTTGTTGGGGCCTTTTGACCAGGGGTACTGAGTGGTGCATGGGCCTAGTCTTTCTGTGGGGTGTCTTGAATTTAAACATCATGGAGTGCATGGATGGCATGGGATTGTGCTGATTTTTCTGTGTTTTTCGATTTTTGGGCTGCTGTTGGGGCCTTTTGACCAGGGGTACTGAGTGGTGCATGGGCCTAGTCTTTCTGTGGGGTGTCTTGAATTTAAACATCATGGAGGGCATGGATGGCATGGGATTGTGCTGATTTTTCTGTGTTTTTCAATTTTTTGGGGTGTTCATGGGGACAGGCCATGTGGGTGGGGGCCATTTTGAGTGCTGGTACAGGCAGGCCCTGGCCAAGTGCTGGGAGGCAAGGGGCCATTTTGAATGTAGGCAGTGTTCTCAGGCCTGCACCCATTTTGCCTAGCTTCCAACCATTATTCCCAGGGGTAGTGAGTGGTGCATGGGCCTAGTCTTTCTGTGGGGTGTCTTGAATTTAAACATCATGGAGGGCTTGAATGGCATGGGATTGTGCTGATTTTTATGTGGTTTTCGAGTTTTTGGGGTGTATAACTGAACTGATGTTCCTCTGTCTGCCATTACTTTTAGGTGCACAGGACTCAAGAGAACCACCAGTGCCAGGAAGAAGTCCTGCAGCGGTGTGTGTGTGCAGCATAACTTCACGCGACGTCACGTCTGGCCACAGACAACTCTGCAACTCTTGCAACTGCGGCCTGCTGTTCTGACCTCTGAAGAAGATGGCCCCAAAAAAAGTTCCCCGTAGCTCCTCTAGCAAGAAAGTTGCCAGTAAGGAGCAGAAGAAGCAAGTTACCAAGGAGACTGGTGTGCCACCCGCCACATTTTTTGGTAGTAAAAAAAAAAGTACGCCTGCAGCAGCAGCGGGATCTGCTGGGGACCAAGCTGGGAGCAGCACCCCCGTACCATTGGGCTCAGTGCCACCACCACCACGCCAATTTAAGTCCAAGCCCTTGAGTGCTGCAGAGGCACTTAGTCTAGTTGTTCAATCACCATCGACCAGTGATGTTGGCTCATCGGAAGAAAGTAGCAGCAATGTCCCTCAATCAACACAGGTTGTTGTAACTCATCTGACGAGTGTTGAACAACCACAGCCGCAACAACAACCACATGTGCAAGTACAAGCCCAAGTACATGTGGAAGGAGAGGCAGTGCAAGGAGATGCGCAAGCAGAGGTGCATGGAGGGTCACAAGTGCCCAGAATAGTTGTTCCTCCTGAAGTAGGGGCACATCAGGAAATCGACAATCAAGCCGAGGTATCATTTGAGGAAGCCACTCCTCCTGATGATTCATTGTCTTCCAGAAGATCCCTAGCAAGGAAAAGATCAAGGGTGGTGTCTACATCTTCTTCAAGCCCACCTCCGTCTGATGATACAGATCAAAATTGGGAACCAGCACCACTGCCGTCTGAGAGTGAGGCACACCATGATCTGACAAAGGTAGTTAAGTGTAAAAGGAAGGTCGTCGAAAGTCTCATAGTTATGGAGTGTAATGAGGCTCAACAAGAAGTGGCGGATTCTCCTGCTGATGAAGACTCTCACGACGACGACCCAGTCATCATAAAGGTCACTGCAGCACCAGCGAGCATGCAGCAAACAGACATTTTGACCCTAGCCCGAGAAGCTGCTGAGCGTGATGATGTTGTCGACGAGGAGGCAATGGAAACACCACATTCATTGGAGTTAACTAGTACACCAACACCTACTGCCTCCATATTTCTTCCTCGCCAGAAGGGACCTCCATCCACCTGGGCCTCAATTAGTGGTGGTGAAAGTGCTCAACGTAGTAAAGTTCGGCAATCCACATCCTCCACTTCTTCTGGCATTAGCAGCATGACGACCACCACCAGTATCACAGCCTCCTCCAGCCCCCACAGATATTTCAAGTCCACAGTTTGGGACTTCTTTAGTGTTTGCCCAAAAAAGGAAAATTTCGCCATTTGTAGCATTTGTAAGCATGCAGTTAGTTTTGGTAAGTTTGGTACCAACTATGGTACCGGAGGCCAGAGAGGTCATCTTAAGAGACAGCAAGCTGTCCAATGGTTTGCGCACCTAAAGGAGATCAAGGAAGCACGAATTTCAAGTCAAGAAAACGTTGATGTTTCATCTGATGATGACAAGGAGGAAGAAGTGTCAAACATTTCACTTACACCCAGTACCCCTGTCAGCAGCACACCCCCTGTGAGCCACACTAAGAGTGTGGGAGAGAGTGAGACACCAATGCGAAAAAGTTCATCAGTGGGCGTAACTGGGTCAAAGAAGTCATCATCATCATCATCCCGTAAAAGCATGGTCCAGGGCAACATTAGAACCATGTTGTTTTCAGCAACGCCATATGATCGCAACCACCCACTGACGGGTCTGTATAACACTAAGCTGGCTAGCTCTGGACCTTCTCCCTTTTTCTTTTGTAGAAGGGGTTGGTTTTCTAGAATTAGTGGCAGCGCTCTGCCCTAAATGGAAGGTTCCTAGCCGGTTCTATTTTGCCAGAGTTGCGGTTCCAGCACTACATGAACATGTGCTGGAGGTGATTGGGGCAGCTTTGCAGAAGAGTGCTGTTCACACTATACATCTGACAACAGACATGTGGACCAGTGGCGCAGGCGCTGTTTACATGTGCATCACTGCACACTGGGTCTCTTTTTCAGGGGTTAAAGCAAAGCTAAACGCAGGTGTTGACCCGGACCAAGTTTTTAAACCTGCTCGGAAACATGCAACACTAGCCATGTTTGGCTTGGAGAAACTTCATACAGCAGAAAACATTTTGAATGAGTTTAACACAAAGGTCTTTCACTGGCTGTCCCTAAAAAAAACGCCAGATTGGTTATGTTTCCACGGATAATGGCGCCAATGTAGTTAAGGCCATGGATCTGGGTCACTATTTCAGAGTGCCGTGTTTGGCGCACTGTATAAACCTGGCTGTTAAAAAATTCTTGAGTGATGAAGAAAGGTCCAGCGTGCGAGTTAGTGGCCACCTGCCGAAGAATGTGCAACCATTACAGCCATTCTTTTAAGGCCCGGAAGCATCTGAGAAGCCTGCTACATGAACGTCGAAAGCCAGTGAAAGCACTCATCCAGGAGGTGCCAACACGTTGGAACTCAACCTTCTACATGCTTGAGCGTCTGTATGAGCAGTATACGGTACTCGATCACTATTTCTTAACACTGGGTACAGCTCAGAAGGACCTGAGGCTAGAGGTGGCGCAATGGAACCTAGTTAAAAGCCTGACAGACATGCTTCATCCTTTTGAGGTCTTCACGCGTGCAGTCTGCAAGGAGGACTGTAATTTGGGAAAAGCTATCCCATTGTTGCGCATGCTGGAGCACCAACTGAAGGCGGTGTCTTCTATGTTTCAAAAAGATGAAAAAAAGCAAGACGCTTTTGTTTTGGCGGAGAAATTATTAGAGCGCCTACTTGGCGATGAACGTCTTAAAATGATCCACTCAGAACAGCATTCCATATGTGCTACTATTCTGGATCCACGCTACAAAAAGGCGCTGGCAGGCCGAGCATTCTTTCCTTTTGATGATGAAGATGTTACAAAGTACAAACGTTGGCTAGCCTTGTCAGCCATGAAGTTTCAAAGAGAACAGCAGCAAATTGAAGGAAAAGGCAGTACATCAGCATCAGCAGGCCATCCCCAGTCAAAAGAATCCACTTCTGCACCTGTGGCTGTGGCACAAGGGACCTCTCAGCCGTTAAAGACACCGGCAACCGGTTCATCTGCACCAGACACAACAGTAACATTGGGTGCAGAAGAGGATTGGCTAACTTGGCTTGTGTTTGGTTCTCAAAAGGTCCCAGCAAAAAGTAAGCAAGGTGGAGGAACCTTGGAGGACCTTGAGTCGATGGTGCAGGACTATCTGAATGACTCAACAGAGGTCTTTGTTAATGCTGACCCATTGGCTTATTGGCATGGGAAAAAAGAATTGTGGGCACAGATCTCCAACCTGGCTATAAACTACTTGTCTTGCCCACTCGCAAGCGTGTCTTCTGAACGTGTTTTCAGTGCTGCTGGTGGCATTGTAACTTCCAAACGGACCCGCCTCTCGCCCAAAAATGTGGAGAGGTTAACAATGATCAAGATGAATCAGCATCTCATACCACCAGATTACAACATACGAGAACAAACGCCGAATGAAGACGAGGAGGACAGCAACTTAGATGAGCGAATTTGTTCTCTGTTAGGTGACACTGACCTACTCCTGCCTGAATTCGCAGAGTATGAGGACAAACTCTTATTCTTATTCCCTGACACCGAGCCCTGAAAATGAGCCAATGAATCAATAACTTTCTTTTTCGGCCTTTTTAACTTTTATTCCTGTGTGTCTGTCTTTCTTTGTTTTGCACAGTTAATATAATTAAAACTTTAATCACCTAATCACAAAAACAAGCCCATCAGCAGAACTGTCTTCACTTGTTTGCTTACTGATTTGAAGGTGCCGCAGTCTGCATTCCTCAGGTTCACAAGTTCACAAGAACATGCTCCTCTATCCTCCTCCTCCAGACTCCTATTTTCCTCAAAGCAGAGGGCTGGATTACGCCCAATGAATAAAGACTCTGCACTCTATACACAGTGTTCCTGCACATAACTTCAGTTATGGCCGAATTGGCAAGGTACACTGAGATTGAACCAAATTCCATCAGCCTGTTTTCGAGTCGTGGAATGGAAATCTCTGGATTCCTAGTGCAGACAATTGCATCGTCGTTTGTTATAAACAAGGGAACCCCATACAGTAGAACCTGGGGTAAAGAGATACTTTTAAAAGAACAATGGTTCGAGGTAGGCCTTATGAGGTCCTTAGAAGAGAGTAGAACAAAAGCGAGTATTTAATAAGTCGCTAGGGTGCAAAAGTCGTAGGTACAGGTAAGAGTTTTTATTTTACTCTTTTTTCTTAAGGATATACATAAATAATTATACTGTATTGCAGGTGCTCAAGTGAATAGTACGGTGCAGGACGTGACATAAGTGATCAAAGTGAACGGACTGTCACACAACAACAACAAGGATAAAAACACAACAATTATATACAATAGAACGAGTGAAATTCCTTGGGTAGGTCGACGGCGTTTCGATCTATATAGCTTTAGATCATCATCAGGACAGATGAGCCTCCTGAAACTGTAAGAATTTCAATTGAACTTTGTTTCCTACATGTATGCTTAACTGGCATTCCTACATGTATGCTTTAACTCGCATTGGTTTATGGTGCTCCCGGGAAAATAAGAGTTTAGCATGCACGTGTACTTATATTTTCACATGCGCGTTTGGTGAAGAATTAAAATAAAGGAGGTGTATAGGTTAACCTCACCTTAGTGCGTGGCGCTTATTTAATCAAAAGTTACATATAAGCGCATGCATTATTCGAAGCAATTAATTTATAGCAAATTTAAACTTTACCTTGCCGAGGAATTTGGGCAAGGATGGTTTTTGGACAGTACAGCTGATTGGATGTCGGTGTTCTCAAGAGAATCTGCAGGTAATGTAAAATATTTTTAGACATAGGTGAACTTGGTAACTATAATTATATAATAAGGAATTATAGTTATTGGGTTGGTCTAGGATTTTAAAACAGTATCTGGTAATTCTGAGCAAGTTAAAAAAGGGGGGCTGAAAATTAACCATATTTACTGGCAGGTATAAACACTTACACTGCTGTTAATGAGTTTGGGTCTCTCAGTGAGGTGATTCGAGTAGCGCTCAGTCACTTCTACTTAGACGAGGGTCCTACTTGAACTTGTAGAGTGAGAAAAATAATTAGGACCTTTAAAATGCTGTTAATCACAACTAGGATAAAGAGGACAGGGCTACTTACTTGGAAAGGTTTAACCGAGTTTAAACAGAATTAGTATAGGGGGGTCCGTTAGCGCATTTGTCGCTATGGCACTAGGAAGATATTGGCGCCTGAAACTACAAAAAACACGTTTGTCAGTGCGTGGCTAAAATTAAATGAGATTCAGTATGTTAAGCGTGGCCCCGTGGTCGGCGGTACACTTACTTAATCTTGGCAGTTCGGCGTGGCAGGAAAGGGGGGTCTGAGTACCTCTCTCGCAGTTGCTCACAACTGTGTGGACGCCAATGCCTCCATTATTAGCGTGTAGGAATTATTGTGCGCGCAGACACAGTAGTGTGTCGAGACGGAGCATGCGCGGTAAGGACTCTTGGGAGCATGCGCTGGGGGTTAGTGTTGGACTTGGGCACATGCGTGAAAGGATAATAGGTGTTAATCAATGAATTTACAAACTAGGGGTTCGATATTAGCGCGGGGGTATTAGTCATTACGGGCCAAAATTAAACCGTTCTAAGTGGAACTTAATATATTAGTAGAGGCAATAAGCATAACCATAAGTAAACACTGTTAAGAAACTTGCTCAACTAGAACATCTAAAGAAAAAACATATACGCACAGAACTTCATGCTCGGATGCTAACAGATTACTTAAGAGCAGAAGTCATCCCAATAGGCCTACAGGTACGTAACGTACCAGCTATCTTTATCCAAGACCCTAAATTTAAACTAGGCTTTTCCCACATAGGAACAACGTGCTCACGCCACTGGATGGTGTTGGGCATCAACACCGCCCTTGAACATAGCAAAAAAGAGCTAGAAGAAATTCCAGCTTTAGAACAAGCAATCCGTGATTTGGATAGCCTGGCTGACGCCAAATCAGCTTTAGAGAAAATAGACCGCACTATTAAGGATTTTGAGAGCTTTGAGCATCATAAAAAAACAACAAAAGTCTCTAAAGACATCAACCAATATAATAAAGAAAAAACCTACCCGTACCTTCGGGAGGATTATTTCACTGCGGGTCCTCCAGACCAGCAAAGAGTTCCTACTGGTTCGTGGGGCCGGTTCAGAAACCGAGCACCAGTAACATTCTCTGAATCCTCAGCAGAATCAGAAGGCTCGGAGGGTTCAGAAGGACCTGGTACCTCCACTGGTACAAATCCCCATTTTTTAGGGAGAGGCCAGTCGAGGCACACAGACCCTCCTCGGGGGAGAGGGAGAGGGAAGACACGACCCAAACCCAGATACAACTTCCCTCCGGGGGAACGCCAGACCAGGAACAGATTTTACCAATGGGGCTACCAATACTAGACATGGAACCAGCAACTAATACTAATCCAGAAACAATACCAATATTCAATTTGTCCCAACATCAACTGAATTCAACAGATATAGCCCTTCTTAGCAGAGGTTTATCATTTGTAATTGCTGAGAAACCAAACTGGTTCAACATCCAAGCTGAAATCATGCAATTTTTCAGAAAAGTAAGACTGCAAACTTTCTTTAAAAACCGCGAGGGACCAAATAGGAATGACACTACAGGCTTACGCCCACCCTCCACATTCCGTCCATCCAGTGGAACCATGCCGCCAGAAGTGCTTACCTTCGAACACTTAGTGTTACGCGATCTGGACAAAATAAAAGACAGCTATAGATTCACACCCTACAACATCAGCAAAGAGGAGAGAAATAGCCTGATTACACTTAAACAAAACAATGATATTGTCATAAAACCATGTGACAAGGGCGGCGGAATAGCCATCCAAGACCGCACATCCTATGAAAATGAAATTTTGCGCCAGATCAATAACAAAGATCACTACGAACAACTAAGAGGCAACCCCATTAAGAATATAAGTGAAACAATCCTTAATGTCACCCAAGAAGCACTTGAATCAGGATTTCTGAGTACGAATGAATTCTTATTCCTAAATAATAAAAACCCACGTACCCCTGTACTTTACACATTGCCTAAAGTTCACAAGGATACGGAACGACCCCCTGGAAGACCAATACTCTCAGGATGCGGGTCTGTTGTAGAACCACTGGGAAAATATATTGATTTTTTTATCCGAGACATGGTCGAAGACACTGCCACGTATGTTAAGGATACTACACACCTGATCAATCTCATTGAGTCACACCCATTCCATCCCGATAGTGAGATCCTAGTGACTCTAGACATAGAGTCACTATACACCAACATCCCCCAGGACAAAGGAATTAATGTAATCAAAAAACATCAAGACAATCGCCCGGCACCACATCAAGTCCCCACGGAATTCATAATAAACCTTCTGGAAATAGCCCTAACCAAAAACTATTTCTTATTCAAAGACACCTTCTATAGGCAGTGTAGGGGCACTTCCATGGGGCGATTTTTGCCCCCAATTTTGCGATTCTTTTCGTGGATGACATAGAAACTAACGTCATCCTCAATAACACAAATCCCTTCCGCAATCAAATAAAATCATGGCATCGATACATCGATGATGTCCTCATGATCTGGAGCGGTGATGAAGAATCACTAGACAATTTCTGTATATGGCTTAACACCAACCAAACAGACCTTAAATTCACCCACTCATACAACAGACATCAAATCGACTACTTAGATGTGACCATTAAATGTGAAGAAGAACAATTGTACACCACACTGTTCCGTAAACCCACGGAACGTAATACCCTCCTGCAATACCATAGTGCACACCCCAGGGCTCTGAGGGATGGATTACCCTATGGTCAATTCCTGAGAATCAGGAGAAATTGCAAATATAAAAACGATTTTTTCACTGAAGCAGAAGTTCTCTGCAAAAAACTAACTGCAAGAGGCTATCCAAGAAAACTTGTAAGAAGGGCCATGAAAAGGGCCTGGTACACACACAGAGAATATTTGCTTGAGCCTCACCCCAAAAAAACTTTATCTAAAATTACCTGTGTTACCACTTTTAATACAGCTAGCAACAAACTCACGAAAATGATCAAGAAACATTGGAATGTACTAGATCCTTTAGAACTAAACACCGGGCTCCCCCTTTTTTCATTCAAAAGAGGTCGTAACCTGAAAGACCATCTAGTGAGAGCAGCCAGCAACCCAATCGTTCATAACACAATTGAAACCAGATTGAATCTGCCACGAGTCTTAGGGCATTTTAAATGTAATAAGTGCATGGCATGCGAATTCACCACCAACACTAAAGTATTCGAGTATGGAAGTTTTGAGCACACTCTAAATTTTTGTCACAAATTGCAATTCAAAAAATGTGATTTACAGTATTGAGTGCCCATGCAAACTACTATACATCGGACAGACGACTCAACAGATAAAGACAAGAATATCCCAACACAGGAGCAGGATCCGATGTAAAGTGACAACGGCTCCATTGGTGGAACACTACCTCGAACTGGGACATTCTGAAAACGACATGAGGTGGCAGGTTATTGACAAACTGATGCCAAATGCCAGAGGAGGCAATCAACAGACAATACTAAATCGGTTGGAATGTAAATGGATTTTTTATTGTAAAACCATTGAGCAAGGACTCAATTCACTTGATGAATGGAACATGTGCACCTGAACCACACCAAGTGAAGTTTTCTATGAATCCATTAAGCCATGTACTCTGTTTTCCCACTGACCAAGGTGCATCTGCATTTTCATGAAAGCGGCAATTGAATGTTCTTTTCAAAAAATGTTCTTAACAGTGTTTACTTATGGTTATGTTTATTGCCTCTACTAATATATTAAGTTTCCACTTAGAACGGTTTAATTTTGGCCCGTAATGACTAATACCCCCGCGCTAATATCGAACCCCTAGTTTGTAAATTCATTGATTAACACCTAATATCCTTTCACGCATGTGCCCAAGTCCAACACTAACCCCCAGCGCATGCTCCCAAGAGTCCTTACCGCGCATGCTCCATCTCGACACACTACTGTGTCTGCGCGCGCAATAATTCCTACACGCTAATAATGGAGGCATTGGCGTCCACACAGTTGTGAGCAACTGCGGGAGAGGTACTCGGACCCCCCTTTCCTGCCACGCCGAACTGCCAAGATTAAGTAAGTGTACCGCCGACCACGGGGCCACGCTTAACATACTGAATCTCATTTAATTTTAGCCACGCACTGACAAACGTGTTTTTTGTAGTTTCAGGCGCCAATATCTTCCTAGTGCCATAGCGACGAATGCGCTAACGGACCCCCCTACACTAATTCTGTTTAAACTCGGTTAAACCTTTCCAAGTAAGTAGCCCTGTCCTCTTTATCCTAGTTGTGATTAACAGCATTTTAAAGGTCCTAATTATTTTTCTCACTCTACAAGTTCAAGTAGGACCCTCGTCTAAGTAGAAGTGACTGAGCGCTACTCGAATCACCTCACTTAGAGACCCAAACTCATTAACAGCAGTGTAAGTGTTTATACCTGCCAGTAAATATGGTTAATTTTCAGCCCCCCTTTTTTAACTTGCTCAGAATTACCAGATACTGTTTTAAAATCCTAGACCAACCCAATAACTATAATTCCTTATTATATAATTATAGTTACCAAGTTCACCTATGTCTAAAAATATTTTACATTACCTGCAGATTCTCTTGAGAACAGCGACATCCAATCAGCTGTACTGTCCAAAAACCATCCTTGCCCAAATTCCTCGGCAAGGTATAGTTTAAATTTGCTATAAATTAATTGCTTCGAATAATGCATGCGCTTATATATAACTTTTGCAAATAAGCGCCACGCACTAAGGTGAGGTTAAACTATACACCTCCTTTATTTTAATTCTTCACCAAACGCACATGTGCAAATATAAGTAAACGTGCATGCTAAACTCTTATTTTCCCGGGAGCACCATAAACCAATGCGAGTTAAAGCATACATGTAGGAATGCCAGTTAAGCATACATGTAGGAAACAAAGTGTAATTGAAATTCTTACAGTTACAGGAGGCTCATCTGTCCTGATGATGATCTAAAGCTATATAGATCGAAACACCGTCGACCTACCCAAGGAATTTCACTCGTTCTATTGTATATAATTGTTGTGTTTTTATCCTTGTTGTTGTTGTGTGACAGTCCGTTCACTTTGATCACTTATGTCACGTCCTGCACCGTACTATTCACTTGAGCACCTGCAATACAGTATAATTATTTATGTATATCCTTAAGAAAAAAGAGTAAAATAAAAACTCCTACCTGTACCTACGACTTTTGCTCCCTAGCGACTTATTAAATACTCGCTTTTGTTCTACTCTCTTCTAAGGACCTCATAAGGCCTACCTCGAACCATTGTTCTTTTAAAAGTGACAATTGCATTGTCAGCATACAATGCTAATTTACACTTATAATTTTGTGATTTAAATGGGCTGATAGTGATATCCAATTTGATAGTTTGCACTAAGGGCTCAATATAAATATTAAATAAGTGGGAGGATAGGGGACACCCCTGTCTTGTCCCTCTCTGAATGTCAAAACTTGGAGTCAGGGAACCGTTCAGGAGGATCTTCGCAGACGCGCCTAAATAACAGTTCTTTAAAGTCTGCACAAAGATAGGACCCATACCCATGACCTCCGGAACCACCCAAAGGTACCTCCAACACACCCGGTCTAAGGCCTTAGCAACATCTAAGGCCACTACAGCCAAGGAGTCCCCCTTATCTTGGCCAGATCGATGTTGCCTATTAATAATTGGGTTTGTTCCTGGATTACTCTCCCCACCATAAAACCTTTCTGATCGATATTGATAAGGTTTGGCGCCAATTTCGCTAATCTCCCTGCCAGAATGCCCATGAAGATCTTAAAATTGGCATTCAGCAGGGAGATCGGGTGGTAGGAGTTAGCTATCAGGGGGACATTTCCTTGCTTCAGTATTAAAACAATTGTGGCCTCCTTCCAGGACCTGGATATCACCCCATTGGAGCAATAAACTGATTTAAATAAAGTATGAAGTACAGGTAAAAGTTCATCAAGTAAAAGTCTATATACTTCATTGGGGAGAGCATCAAGACCGGCAGCCTTTTTATTTTTTGATCTCTTTATTTGAACCATGATCTCTTCAGTGGTTATGGGTGCATCAAGAACATATCTGAGAATAGGTAAATATTTAACCCTTAGCCAGGAGAATATCTGATCCTGGGAGGGGTCTAGTTCCTCCCGGTACGGATCTGAAAAAAGTGATAGGAGGCATTTTTGCATCTCTTCAGGCTTACTATATTTGTTCCCACTACCATCAATGATGAGTTTGTTAATATTATTTTTTGCCCGGTCTATCCTCGCCTTCCAATCCAGTAGAAGCCCCTGCTCTTTCCCCATACTCAAAGATTTCCATATTTCTTGCTTGCCTTTGGGGCTTACATTTCAAATCCAGCAAGCACCTAAGGTCCTGCCTGGCCTCCTCCAGATTCCTTTCTATTCGCTTCAATTTTTCTGTATTTTCTATGTTTGTGTCACCCCTTTCCAGTTCTAGAGTGGATATCTGTAATTCCAAAATCTTCATTCGGTTCTTGGAGCTTTTTATTAATGAGGCACGCTCTCAAGCTTGAGAGGCCAGCTTGAGAGCATACCTCTCAAGCCGGCCTTATAGGCATCTCATACGTGGTCTATTGTTGTGGAGCCTAGAATAATAGTAAAAAATTCATGAGAGGACTTTCTAATGGACTGAACAATTCCTGGATCTGATAACATTGTTCTGTTCAGTGTCCTTTTTGATTGCGGACAAATACCGTCGATGGAATATAGAAAAAAAAGAGGGGAATCATCAGATAAACGAATCAGCAGAATCGATATATTGATAAAGTTGTCTAAAATTTCTATATTAACCAACACATAATCTATTCTGGAGGAATGATGGTATTTTTTACAATGGAAAGTGAAACCTTGGGCACCACCCATCCTAGTCCTCCAGAGATCCACTAGGTTTATATTAAATATAACATTTTTCATGCGTGATCGCGGAGTCCCTATTACGTGACTCAGATTGGATCTGTCTTGAACAGGGTCAAGCCGGACGTTAAAATCACCTCCTATTACCAGGGGAGGGTTTGCCATAATCAGACTTTCTTGTAATTTAACTAAAACGAAGACAGGATCATCAATATTTGGCCAAAAAAAGATGAACAAGTAATTTCCATCCCCTCAAAATTCAAGCAGGGCTTCGATCCATCTATTTGTTTGGTTTGTCTGAACTGATTTAATCTGACAAGGAACCCCTTTCTTCACTACAATTGCTACCCCACGACTACTTATTGTCTACTAGGAAAAGCAGAAACACTGTATCCAGGGGACTTTTGAAAAAATGATATGTGACTCAGTTGGATTTAAGTGAGTTTCCTGCAACAGACAAACCTTTGCTGATGAGAGTATTAAGTACTTTAGAATCAACCTTTGCCTGCGCAGGCATCTCAAACCATTCAAGTTCCTAGAGATCAAATGGATTTTATGACCCCTTTTTGTATTACCTGTTGGCTTGGGCATCTTTTACTGTAATTTGGAGGTGCTCCTTTTTAAACAAGTTAGATGAGGAACAATTTTGGTTGAAAAACCATAGGTTTCAGGGACGTTATAGTTAATTGGACATTTCACTCATACAAAACCAGAGAAATTCCGCCATTATAGTTAGTTGAGCGAACTATAACTCGTGCCCTCACAATCCACTGCTGATGACATCACATATCCGATCATTAATGACATGGTCAGTGACATCACTGATGACATCTCAGATGACATCACTGATGAAATCACCCCTATTGCCTCTTTCTGCACCTCTGTTGGTTCTTTCTGCACTTCTCTGGCTTTGTTCTACACCTCTCTTGCTTCTTTCTGCACCCCTCTTGCCTCTTTCATCAGCCCTCTTTCCACTTTCTGTACCTCTCTTTCCTGTTTCTGCAACTCTCTTGCCTATTTTTTGAGTTCTCTTGCCTCCTTTTGCACCTCTGTTGCTTTTTTCTGCAGTCCTCTTGGCATCTTTTGCACCTCTGTTGCTTCTTTCTGCAATTCTCTTGCCTCTGTTGCTTCTTTCTGCACCTCTGTTGCATCTTTCTTCATTTCTCTTTCTTCTTTCTTCACCACTGTTACTTCTGTCTGCCCCATCCATATTTCTGCACCCCTCTTCCCTCTTTTGACACCTGTGTTGCCTGCTTCTGCTCATCTCTTGCCTCTTCCTGCACTTTTCATGCCTGTTTCTACACTTCCCTTGCTTCTTTCTGCACATCTGTTGGTTCTTTCTGCATTTCTCTTGCTTCTTTATACACCTCTCGTGCTTCTTACTGCACCCATCTTGCCTCTTTCTGCACCCCTCTTCCTGCACCTCTCTTGCCTGTTTCTGTAACTTTCTTTCCTTTTCTGCTGTTCTTTTACCACCTTTTGTACCTCTGTTGCTTCTTTCTACAGTCTTTCTCTCCTCTTCCCATTGGCTGGAATTTTACCTTCAAGCCAATGGGAAGAGGAGAGAAAGAAAACCACGCGTCGAATCCGAAAATCACGGGTCGCTTCTCCGAGGCATTTCTGCTTTGCCTTGGAGAAATGTGGTCATGTGGAGTCTCTCCTGGTCGCGGCTCACAGCTTGGATGACGCAGGTAAGCTCTCCCTCTACCCTGTGCCCCCTTGTTGAGTGCTTGCCCTCTCGTTGGTTTTGCTTGTTCTCCTGCCCCCCTAATTGGTTGTGCTTGCTCTCCTGCCCTCCCTCGTTGGTTGTGCTTGCTCTCCTGCCCTCCCTCGTTGGATGTGCTTGCTCTCCTGTCCCCCCTCGTTGGTTGTGCTTGCTCTCCTGCCCCCCCTCGTTGGTTGTGCTTGCTCTCCTGCCCCCCCTTGTTGGTTGTGCCTGCTCTCCTGCCCCCCCCTCGTTGGTTGTGCTTGCTCCCCTGACCCCCCTCTTTTGTTGTGCTTGCTCTCCTGCCCCCCTCGTTGGTTGTGCTTGCTCTCCTGAACCCCCTCGTTTGGTTGTTCTTGCTGTCCTGACCCCCCCCCTCGTTGGTTGTGCGTGCTCTCCTGACCCCCCTTGTTTGTTGTGCTTGCTCTCCTGCCCCCCCTCGTTGGTTGTGCTTGCTCTCCCGACCCCCCCCTCGTTGGTTGTGCTTGCTCTCCTGCTCCCCCCTCGTTGCTTGTGCTTGCTCTCCTGACCCCCCTCGTTGGTTGTGCTTGCTCTCCTGCCCTCCCCTCGTTGGTTGTGCTTGCTCTCCTGCCCCCCCTCGTTGGTTGTGCTTGCTCTCCTGACCCCCCCTCGTTTGTTGTGCTTGCTCTCCTGCCACCCGCCTCGTTTGTTGTGCTTGCTCTCCTGCCCCCCCCTCGTTGGTTGTGCTTGCTCTCCTGACCCCCCCTCGTTAGTTGAGCTTGCTCTCCTGACCCCCCCTCATTGGTTGTGCTTGCTCTCCTGACCCCACCCCCATTGGTTGTGCTTGCTCTGCTGCCCCCCCCACTCATTGGGCCCTGCTCATTGGTTCCTATTGTAGGGGAGGACGACTCTTTTGATGCTAAACAATGCTTTTTGACTGCACACTAGTATTTTGTCAATAGTGAGAAACTTGTGCTGCCTTATTTATTAAAACGTATTGGGCTGCCTGTCCTTGCAATCAGGGATAAAGTGACAGAGGAGTGAGTGACAAAGAGAGAGAGAAAGAGAATATGTGAGTGTGAAAGTGTGTGAAACAGCTTAATGGGGGATGGTGTTGGTTAGCACCACAGTTTTTAAATTAAAAACAAACTTTGAAAGTGGGCCTTTCTTTAAAGCCCTTGTGTTTCAAAGGAAAGAAAAGTATTTCTTTCTCGACAATATGTGCAACACCCTTTTGTTCATTCAAGTCGGTGATGCGTTTTTGCTTTACTGCAAAATACATGGTATGTGGACTCCTATTTCCTGAGAGGGATTTCTTTTCCCAGATGATGTTTTTCTGCAGTTTTCTTTTTCGTTTAACATATGAATCTTGTACAGCATATACTGCAAACTGAGCCGCCTTTAGGTTTCGGAGTGAGTTCCAGAGGTGACTGACTGGTAATGATAGCATGCCTAAGAGCTCTGTAGTTTACGATAAGGGAAGGCTGTGCGAGTGTCTATTAACCAAGGCCACCATACCATAAAGATTCTCAAAAGTGCCCATTCAATCCTTGGCCTCTTTGCAGAGCATACAGAGTTATTGTCAGGTGTGCCTATTGTAATTACTTTTCAATGGGAAACTTTGTGAAGGAGTAGCACAACTTTTAAAATATGGAAAGTGCCATTGGAACATTTGTCTAACTCTCCCTAGCCGCCCCCTGCGCACCCCCCACACACACACACACTTACACTGTGTGGGAAGCTGGCCTGCTGGTTTTGCCTGCTGGCTGCAATCCGGCTTTGACACTCTATATACAGAAGTGAGTGGTGCCAGTGGGGAGAAGTGGGAAATGACCTTTAGAAGGAAGCGGGCATTGCGAACTCGGAGGGAATTAGTTGCAGCCCCCTAACAAACATTTTGGGGGACTGTATATTTTTTTGCATACAAATTAAGCCCAGTTTGGTGATGTGGGTTCTGATAGGGTCGCGGCGGGACCTGGTTTGGGGTGCTTTGCTCTGTTATTGCAAGGTGACCACTGTCCTTTTGGGGAGCACAGTGGAGTGTAGTCTGGGGTCCCCAGTTGTCTCTCAGAGTTAATTGCCTCAAAGACGTTGGCCCGTAATTTGACGTGATGCAGCCTGGCTCTGTGTGTGTGTGGCTCTGTGTGTGTGTGTGGTTCAGTCTGTGTGTGTGTGGTTCTGTCTGTGTGTGTGTGCGTGGTTCTTTCTGTGTGTGTGGGTTTCTGTCTGTGTGTGTGGGGTTCTATATGTGTTTGTGGGGTTCTGTCTTTGTGTGTGAGGTTCTGCCTGTGTGTGTAGCTCTGCCTTTGTGTGCGGCTCTGTGTGTGTTTGGGTGCATGTGGCTCTGTGTGTTGCTGTGTGTGTGTGTGTGTGGGTGCAAATGCAATAGGTCTTGCATTTGCGAGAGATTAAGCTATTGGCATTGTAAATGACAATACCATTTCTTTATCTGTTTTCAAAACCAACACATAAAACAAAATGTTGTCATTTACAATGCCAATAGCTCTAACTTTTGCAAAGGCTAGACTGTTGCATTGTAAATGCTTGTTAGATGCAATTCTGGGCTGGGCTCCCTTTCACACTGTAGGTAGTCATCCTTCTTTACAACAGTAAAAGGCCAGATGTTAGAATTCCTACTGCTAACACAGCTTATCACCTGTTTTTGGATCGTACCCCAGGTTTGGCTGCTCATTGAAAATATCAGGAAGTGGTGTGTTCATGTTATTTTTGCATGGGATTGCCTACTCTGCATATTATTAGCGTTAGTTGTCGCTCTCATTTGTGGCGATTTATTTTGCGGAAGCCATAGCTGGAAAACTGGCGATATTGGTTGTTTTCACTAGGTTGAGAATGGAATGATAATTTAAATTCACTGAAAAAACATAGGTTTCAGTCACGTTATTGTTAGAAATTAGCATTTCAAATACCTTTGAAATTCACTGAAAAAAGTATAGGTTTCGGCGACGTTATAGTTAGAAATTTACATTAAAAAAACCTTTGAAATTCACTAAAAAAACATAGGTTTTTTTTTTCTTGTCTTTTTTTTTTAACAAGTCGATTTTTTATTTGATACTGGGCGTCCTTCGGCTAACTGCATTTGTCTAGGCCCGCACAGACTTCCTCACGTGTTTGAGGTCTGGTGTAATCATAGGACCCGGGAGGAAGACCGCCATTTAACAAGTTATCATTCGCAGGTTCCATCCCCAACTTACCAATGGGAGCCAGATATTGTGTAGGTTTTCCTCTCTGCCGTCTTGCACTAAAAGTGCCATGCTCATCGCAGCTTTAAGCCAGCCTTCTCTGCCAGGAGGAGTCAGATCTTTCCACCTTATACAGATCTCCCTTCTAGCCAACAGTACAAGGTATAATAACAAGCCAATATGGATCTGTGAGAGCACCCCTTTGATAGAGTTGTTTATACCAAAAATCACCAAATGGAGATCCATCTCTATGTCAGATTCAAAAATGTATGTTAAAGAGTCCCCTGCATTTTTTCCAAAAGGAGCTTGTTGGAAAACGAGGCAGCATCTGTGAGGCCAGCACAAATAACATGACTACATTTGTCCTTCACTGGGAACCAAACAATCAATTGTAGCGCCTGACTCTCAGAGGGTAGCGTTGCAGAGCAGTCTGAGGCTTACTCAAGGGAGGTGGTATGGGCTAGTAATCGCTATTTGCAAGTGCGCCGAAATAACACTCAATAATTGATTGTCCAGTCTGTACTTTGCTTTATAAAAGTAAGAGTACACTTATTAAACACACACTACTCAATACTATGCACCAATTTACAAATATACATAAACTGTTGGAATTACGTTGTGACATTGCATAACATCTCCACCCCTCCCAAAAGGGGGGGTGGGGTCTATTACCACCACTCCCATGTAGGCACATCATCTTACCCCCAATGCAGTGAATTGGACTTAACCTGGAGCGAGGGCCCTGCGCACTGGCATCATCCCAGTGGCGACCCCCCCATTACATCAACCAGCATTACAAATCAGGACACTGGCCTTAGTGACACATAACCCTGACTGAGCATCTCCTACTGACCATAAAGTATGCACCTCTACATCTTAAGGGGTAACAGACTGGGTTGTTCCTCACCTAACGGCAGCAGCAAGAATACATGTTTAAGCACCACAGTGTCTCCGGCACTGGATTTTGTTCTGTTGATGAGTCCCCTAGTGTCCCATTAGTAAGAGTGTTCCGGTGTTGGGATTATGGCCTGGCAGCTGCGCTTGGAGTTTGAAACAGTTGGATATCTGTGCAGGTGCACAGGATTTCCTACAACAAAATTACATCAAGTATCCCCAAGTTGCCCTCTGATGGTGCTAGAGGCACCACTTATTGAGGAACATGTTTGTTCTTTAAGTTTGCTTGAGCGGATGGTGACTCTTTAGAATGATCATACTCGTAAGATTTGGGTATCATTAAAAATGCATTGCAATTACAGCCCCTAAAGGCATCCCAGATAATCACAGGATTATGCATATAAAGTCAGACACCCTAGCAGGAATGTCAAATAACATAACCCCACTTTGCTTATCACATCACCTTACACCAGTACTTCACATTACACATGTGACCTTCTGTCCCTTTAAAGGAAATAACCATTAGTAAAAGCATTTCTGGTGCAATTACACATCTTCACCTGCAGGGGATGCCTTCTTTCAGACACCCCCACCCAGCCCTTCACTCCTTGAGGCAATTATATAAACACCCTCAGCTGAAGAACAAAAGTTCCAGCCCAGAAGGTGATAATTGTGGGCTGAGCCCTTGAGGGGTTATTCCTTTGAAATACTTAGGAAACTTAGGGTGTCGTTACTCTTTGTGCAGGGGGGGACTGCGGTTGTCCAGCAGCTCCCCCAGCACCTTTTCACCAGTGAGGGTGACCCCCCCTCCTCTGGCGGGCCACCAAGCACCAAAACGGTAGGCTTCAAAATGCCTGGCAAGGCATTATGGGGCGATTGTGCTCCTCCTCGTGAATACTGTATGAGCGGCTCTCCCGCTGCACCGGGGAGAGCCGCGCTGATGCTGCTGGTGGCTTCACCTTCTCTTCCCATTTCGGTGGGTTACCCGGTCCCACCAGGACCCCCAGGTGTTGGTAGGCTGCTCGAGGAGCCCACCACCGGCCGTTCCTTCAGATTTCTGGGGCTCGGTCCCACCCAGGCCCCATGCAGCTCTTCCTGTCAAAGTTCGGGGTCCCACCCGGGACCTCCGCATGCCGCCTTCATTGGAGGGCAACCCACTGATGGCAGTCCTATTCTGGTCTGCCCTCTCCGGCAGGCAGATGTGAGTCAGCTTCCCTGCTTCCGCCGGTCTTCTGTGGACTCCCTCGGCCTCCTTCACACTCGGGGCCCGGGGATGGGGTCCCGGGCCCCTGGACATCTTCTAGGGGGGGTGTGACAGCACTCCCCGCCATCCTGGAACCTCAGGGCCCGGGGATGGGGTCCTGGGCCCCTCCTCCTCTAGATGGGGTTGCTCGACGGCACGCCCCATCACCATTTTGGTCGGGGCCAGTGTGGGCTCCTGGTACCCCTGCAGGGCACCTTCCCTGGGAGCGAAATGGAGCTCCCTGGCTTTACTTCTCCAAGGGGGCAGCCCCCGGGACCTGACACACCTGCCTCCACAGACCACACCCCAGAGAGGGCTTCTCTTCCTGTGCAAGTACTTTTTAAGTTGAGTAGGGGGCCAACAGTAAGTCTCTGTGTGTCCTATCAAACAGCGACACATCACTTCCCTGCCCCTGCTCCCTCCTTCTTGTCCAGCCTCTGGGTTTGTTCAAATTGGCATTATCCAGTGTCTCTGGCCACATGGCCTCTGGGAAGAAAGGTCATGAATCTAACCTGCCAGGGCCAAACCCCAGCCCGGGACTCAGAGAAATATGACATTTCTGAATGACCCAAAAGCAGTACAAATATGACTTTGGACTCAGCAGAACACTCATTTTCACATCCGCTATTCTGGACTTTAGTGTGTGTCTAGAATCTGTTGGTCTTGTGGGTCTTGTGGAAGTTACTCTAGCCATGGGTTCCACCTTCCCATAAGGGAATAATGTCATGAAAAACACAGTAAAACACACTGACTTTCCCTGGCATGTTTCCTTCCAGTGTATAAAGCCTATTCCATGTCACCACCCAATCCTGCATAGGTCCCGCCACACCATTCACTCTGTACCTGCTCCTGGACTGCGCATGCTAGGAATCTCCCCTGCGCAGCCCCTACACGTGTGCACACGCATGTACACCTGTGTCTGCATGTAACAAGCTCAGGGCCAAATACTTTTCAAGCCAGGGGGAAACCAATAAACTCTTCATGCTGTCTCCTTCATTATGAGTACACTGTGGGTCAGTCCCAGATTATGAGGCTCCCCCACAGTAAAAGCTCATCAATTAGGTGCTCAAAAAGCAAAAAATCTGGGCGGCCCCTAGTGTCAACACCCCCTTCTAACAGAGCTTAACTGCGGGCATTCAAAAAAGATGTGAATATTGTCATCATTAGCAAATTTACATCTAGGACAGTTTGGAGCAGGGACCGGCCAAACTTGGCAATCTTGCCCGGAGTATAGTAGAGCTTATTGAGTACAAAAATGTGGTTGTTCTTTAGATTTGTGGGCTTTATATATTTATAGAGTAACTTAAGTGACGGTTCAAAAAAGTCTTTTATACCATGGGCAAGTGATGATTGATTTCAAACCAATGGTTGAGGGAGAATCTCAAGATCCTCTGCTTTAAGGTACTTTGTGTGCCAAGAATATCTTTCTTTTTTTTTTGGCAGGGGTCTTGTAGTATCTGCTCGAGTTCCCAACTCCCTGTAATTTCGCCTGCTTCTGCCTCATACCATGATCTTAATTGGAGGAACTTAAACCTAGAAAATGTAGGACGAATCTTAGCTTGTAAGATCTCCCATGGAAAAATCCCATCTGAATCCACCAGATCCGACCACTTCACCAAACCTGCAGTTTTGATTGGGGTAGACAAGCTATCACGCATGCAAGGAGGGGTCCCCAGTGATTCCCGAATGGGGGCAAAATCAGAAAAATAACCTATGCCCCAAATGCGTCTCACTTTGTACCAGATTGTCAAGGCAGTCTTGAGAACAATAAGACAAACCCGTTTAAAAAACCCTGGTGCCCCAAATTTATATAGAAACCCTGCTTGTCTACTACCTCCCTCAGCCAGTGTCATTTTGCCCAATAGTATACCCCATGCGGTTTCCTCTGGCATAGTCAATAGCATCCTAATGCCCTTAAAGTAAAAAGCCATCAAATACCAGTTGATGTCCAGGAGAGGCAGCCCACCTTTTAAAAGTTTCCTTCTTAGTTTTTCCAGGACATCCTTGAACTTTTGTGTCCCCATATAAAACTACTGATTTTCCCCTGGATCCTACTTATGTTCTTATGGGGGAAAGTTAAGGGAATTGCATTAAAAATGTACCTCAGCTTTGGCAAAACACAAATTTTCACCAGATTTACCTTCTCGTAGATGATCAGAGGGAGGTTTTTGCATCTGGCGAAAAGATAATCAATTTCCTTTTCAATTTTCCCCAGATTTATCAACAGGATTTTGTTCAAGTCCTTAATGATTTTAACACCTAGGTATCTAAATTATTTACTGATAGGGCCGCCTCTATACACAGTGTTCCTGCACATAACTTCAGTTATGGCCAAATTCTCAAGGTACACTGAGATTGAACCAAATTCCATCAGCCTGTTTTCGAGTCGTGGAATGGAAAGCTCTGGATTCCTAGTGCAGACAATTGCATCGTCAGCATACAATGCTAATTTACACTTATAATTTTGTGATTTAAATGGGCTGATAGTGTTATCCAATTTGACAGTTTGCACTAAGGGCTCAATATAAATATTAAATAAGTGGGAGGATAGGGGACACCCCTGTCTTGTCCCTCTCTGAATGTCAAAACTTGGAGTCAGGGAACCGTTCAGGAGGATCTTCGGAGATGCGCCTAAATAACAGTTCTTTAAAGTCTGCACAAAGATAGGACCCATACCCATGACCTCTGGAACCACCCAAAGGTACCTCCAACACACCCGGTCGAAGGCCTTAGCAGCATCTAAGGCCACTACAGCCAAGGAGTCCCCCTTATCTTGGCCAGATCGATGTTGCCTATCAATAATTGGGTTTGTTCCTGGATTAATCTCCCCATCATAAAACCTTTCTGATCGATATTGATAAGGTTTGGCGCCAATTTCGCCTATCTCCCTGCCAGAATGCCCATGAAGATCTTATAATTGGCATTCAGCAGGGAGATCGGGCGGTAGGAGTCAGCCATCAGGTGGTCCTTTCCTTGCTTCAGGATTAAAACAATTGTGGCCTCCTTCCAGGACCTGGATATC
Organism: Lissotriton vulgaris; assembly: GCF_964263255.1. Taxonomy (NCBI): domain Eukaryota; kingdom Metazoa; phylum Chordata; class Amphibia; order Caudata; family Salamandridae; genus Lissotriton; species Lissotriton vulgaris. Next base: position 37,642 of record NW_028245762.1, on the reverse strand, counting down.
ACCCCATTGGAGCAATAAACTGATTTAAATAAAGTATGAAGTACAGGTAAAAGTCTATATACTTCATTGGGGAGAGCATCAAGACCGGCAGCCTTTTTATTTTTTGATCTCTTTATTTGAACCATGATCTCTTCAGTGGTTATGGGCGCATCAAGAACATCTCTGAGAACAGGTAAATTTTTATCCCTTAGCCAGGAGAATATCTGATCCTGGAAGGGGTCTAGTTCCTCCCTGTACTGATCTGAAAAATGTGATAGGAGACATTTTTGCATCTCTTCAGGCTTACTATATTTGTTCCCACTACCATCAATGATGAGTTTGTTATTATTATTTTTTGCCCGGTGTATCCTCGCCTTCCAATCCAGTAAAGCCCCTGCTCTTTCCCAATACTCAAAGATTTCCATATTTCTTGCTTGCCTTTGGTCCTTACATTTCAAATCCAGCAAGCACCTAAGGTGCTGCCTGGCCTCCTCCAGATTCCTTCCTATTTGCTTCAATTTTTCTGTATTTTCTAGGTTTGTGTCACCCCTTTCCAGTTCTAGAGTGGATATCTGTAATTCCAAAATTTTCATTCGGTTCTTTGAGATTTTCATTAATAAAGCACGCTCTCAAGCTTGAGAGGCCAGCTTGAGAGCGTGCCTCTCAAGCTGGCCTTATAGGCATCTCATACGTGGTCTATTGTTGTGGATCCTAGAATAATAGTAAAAAATTCAAGAGAGGACTTTCTAATGGACTGAACAATTCCTGGATCTGATAACATTGTTCTATTCAGCGTCCTTTTTGATTGCGGACAGATACCGTCGAAGGAATATAGAAAAAAAAGAGTTGCATGATCAGATAAACGAATCGGCAGAATCAATATATTGGTAAAGTTGTCAAAAATGTCTCTATTAACCAACACATAATCTAATCTGGAGGAATGATGGTATTTTTTATAATGGAAAGTGAACCCTTGGGCACCACCCATCCTAGTCCTCCAGAGATCCACTAGGTTTTTATTAAGTATAACATTTTTCATGCGTGATCGCGGAGTCCCTATTACGTGACTCAGATTGGATCTGTCTTGAACAGGGTCAAGCCAGACGTTAAAATCACCTCCTATTACCAAGGGAGGGTTTGCCATAATCAGACTTTCTTGTAATTTAACTAAAAAGAAGACAGGATCATCAACATTTGGCCAAAAAAAGATGAACAAGTAATTTCCATCCCCTCAAAATCCAAGTAGGGCTACGATCCATCTATGTGTTTGGTTTGTCTGAACCAATTTAATCCGACAAGGAACCCCTTTCTTCACTACAATTGCTACCCCGCGACTACTTATTGTCTACTAGGTAAAAGCAGAAATACTTTATCCATGGAATTTTTGAAAAAACAATATGTGTTTCAGTGAGATTTAAGTCAGTTTCCTGCAACAGATACACCTGTGCCGATGAGAGTTCTAAGTACTTTAGAATCAACCTTTGCCTGCACAGGCATCTCAAACCATTCAAGTTCCAAGAGATAAAATGGATTTTACGACCCCTTTTAGTATTACCTATTGGCTTGGGCATCTTTTACTGTAATTTGGTGGCGCTCCTTTTTAAACAAGTTAGATGAGGAACAATTTTTGTTGAAAAACCATAGGTTTCAGGGACGTTTAAGTTAATTGGACATTTCACTCTTACAAAATCATAGAAATTCCGCCAATATAGTTAGTTGAGCGAACTATAACTCGTGCCCTCACAATCCACTGCTGAGGACATCACCTATTCCATCATTAATGACATGGTCAGTGACATCACTGATGACATCTCAGATGGCATCACTGATGATATCACCCCTATTGCCTCTTTCTGCACCTCTGTTGGTTCTTTCTGCACTTCTCTGACTTCGTTCTACACCTCTCTTGCTTCTTTCTGCAACCCTCTTGCCTCTTTCAGCAGCCCTCTTTCCACTTTCTGTACCTCTCTTTCCTGTTTGTGCAACCCTCTTGCCTATTTCTTGAGTTCTCTTGCCTCCTTTTGCACCTCTGTTGATTTTTTCTGCAATTCTCTTGCCTCTGTTGCTTCTTTCTGCACCTCTGTTGCATCTTTCTGCATTTCTCTTGCTTCTTTCTTCACCACTGTTACTTCTGTCTGCCCCATCCATATTTCTGCACCCCTCTTCCCTCTTTTGACACCTGTGTTGCCTGCTTCTGCTCATCTCTTGCCTCTTCCTGCACTTTTCATGCCTGTTTCTACACTTCCCTTGCCTCTTTCTGCACATCTGTTGGTTCTTTCTGCATTTCTCTTGCTTATTTATACACCTCTCGTGCTTCTTACTGCACCCATCTAGCCTCTTTCTGCACCCCTCTTCCTGTACCTCTCTTGCCTGTTTCTGCAATTTTCTTTCCTTTTCTGCAGTTCTTTTGCCACCTTTTGTACCTCTGTTGCTTCTTTCTACAGTCTATCGTGCCTCTTTATGCTTCTAACATCTGCACCTTTCTTGCCTCTGAATGTACATCTGTTGCTACTTTCTGCACTTCTCTTGCCTCTTTCTTTACCCTCTTTCCTTTTTCTGCATCCCTCTTGCCTCTTTCTGCACCTCCCTTGCCTCTTTCTGAACTTCTACTGCCTCTTTCTGCAACTTGCTTGCTTCTTTCTGCACTTCCCCTGCTGCTTTGTGCACCTCTATTGCTTCTTTATGTATCCCTCTTGCCTCTTTCTGCACCCCTCTTCCCTCTTTCTGCACCTCTCTTGCCTCTTTCTGCACTTCTCTTGTGTCTTTCTTCACCCCTCTTACCTTATTCCGTATCTCTGTTGCTTCTTTTTGCACGTCTCTTGCCTCTTTCTGCAATTTTTGTGCTTCTTTCTGCATTCCTTGCACTTGCATTGCCTCTGCCTGTACCTCTGTTGCTTCTTTCAGCACTTCTTGTACCTCTTTCTGCAACCCTCTTCCCTCTTTCTGTACCTCTCTTGAATGTTTCTGCAACTATCTTACCTATTTCTGCAGTTTTCTTGGCAACTTTTACCCCTCTTGCCTCTTTCCGCACCCCTCTTCATTTTTTTTGCATCTCTATTACTTCTTTCTGCACTTCTCTTGCGTCGTTTCTGCACCCCTTCTGCCTTTTTCCATATTTCTGTTGCTTCTTTCTGCAGTTCTCTTGCCTCTTTCTGCACCTTTCTTGCTTCTTTCTGCACCTCTTCTGCTTCTATCGTCTGAACCTTTCTTGCCTCTTTATGCACATCTGTTATTTATTTTTGTACTTCTTGTGCCTCTTAATGTATCCTCTTTCCACTTTCTGCACACTCTTTTGTCTCTCTGTACTTCTCTTGCCTCTATCTGCAATTCTGTTGTTTCTTTCTGCACTTCTCTTATGTCTTTCTGCACCCCTCTTGCTTCTTTCTGCACCTCTGTTGTTTCTTTCTACACTTCTCTTGCTTCTTTCTGCACCTCTCTTGCTTTTTTTGCTCTCATCTTGCCTCTTTTTGCACCCCTCTTTCCTCTTTCTCTACCTCTTGTGTCTTTCTGCATCCCCTTGCCTCTTTCTTCATCTCTGTTTCTCCTTTCTGCACGTCTCTTGCCTTTTTTCTGCAACCTTCTTCCTGCACCTCTCTTGCCTTTTCGTGTACCCCTGTTCCCTCTTTCTGCACCACTTTTGCCTGTTTCTGCACTTCTCTTGCTTCTTTCTGCACTTCTCTTGCATATTTCTGAACCTCTCTTGCTTCTTTCTGCACTTGTTGTGTCTTTTTCTTCATTTCTTTTGCTCCATTCTGCACTTCATTTGACACTTTCTACATTTCTGTTGCTTTTTTTGCACCTTTCTTCTCGCTTTATGCAACTCTCTTGTGTTTATCATTACTTCTCTTGCTTCTTTCTGCACCTCTGTTGCTTCTTTTAGCATGTCTCTTACCCATTTCAGCACTTCTCTTACCTCTTTCTACATTTCTGTTCTTTCTTTCTAGCATCTTTCTGCACCAATTATGTCTCTGTCTGCACCTTTCTTGCCTCTGTATGTACATTTGTGGCTTCTTTCTGCTCTTCTCTTGTGTCTTTCTGCACCCTCTTTCCTCTTCTGTACCCCTCTTGTCTCTTTTGGCACTTCCCTTGCCTCTTTCTGCACCCACTTGCTTCTTTATGCACTCCCCTTGCTTTCTTCGGCACCTCTCTCGCCTCTTTCTGCACATCTCTTGCCTCTATCTGCCTTTCTGTTGCTTCTTTCTGCACTTCTCTTGTTTCTTTTTGTACTCCTCTTGCCTCTTTCTGTATCTCTGTTGTTTCTGTCTGCACTTCTCTTGACTCTTCCTGCACTTCTATTGCTTCTTTCTTTACACCTCTTGCCTCTTTCTGCACCCCTGTTGTTTCTTTCTGCACTTCTCTTGCCTCTTTCTGAAATTCTGTTGCTTCTTTATGCACTTCTCATGCCTCTTTCTACATTTCTGTTCCTTCTTTATGCACTTGCCTTGCGTCTTTCTGTACCTCTTTTACTTCTTTCAGCACTTCTTGTGCCTCTTTTTGCACTCCTATTGCCTATTTCTGCACCTATGTTGGTACTTTCTGCCCTTCTCTTGCTTCTTTCTGCACCTCTCTGACTTATTTCTACATCCCTCTTCTCTCTTTCAATACCTTTGTTGCCTGTTTCTGCAACTCTCTTGCCTATTTATGCAGTATTCTTGCCACCTTTTGCACCTCTGTTGCTTCTTTCTACAGTTCTCTTGTCTCTTTCTCCACATTTCTTGCCTTTTTCTGCACCTCTTTTGCTTCTATAGTCTGCACCTTTCTTGACTCTCTATTCATATATGTTGCTTCTTTCTCTACCTCTCTTGGCTCTTTTTATACTTCTATTGCCTCTTTCTGTACCTCGCTTACTTCTTTCTGCACTTCTCTTACCTCTCTCTGCATTTCTGTTGCTTCTTTCTGTACTTGTGTCTTTCTGCACACGTCTTGCCTTTTTCTGCACCTCTGTTTTCTCTACCTGCCTTCTCTTGCATCTTTATGCACCTCTATTACTTTTCTTCACCCCTTTTACCTCTTTTTGCATCCCTCTTCCCTCTTTCTGTAGCTCTCTTTCCTCTTCCTGCACTTCTCTTGTGTCTTTCTGCACCACTCTTGTGTTTTTCAGCAATTCTTTTGCATTTGTTTCTGCATTCCTCCTGCCTCTTTCTACATTTCTGGTCCTTCTTTCAGCACTTGTATTGTCTCTGTCTGCACCTCAGTTGCTTCTTTCAGCACTTTGTGTGCCTTCTTCTATTCCCCTATTGCCTTTTTCTGCACCTCTGTTGCCTGTTTCTACAAATCCCTTGCCTATTTCTGCAGATCTCTTGCCACCTTTTGTACCTCTGTTGCAAATATTTTCACACCCACAGAAAGATCTGGCTATTTCCGTTATTAAAATGCTGGGGTTTCAGACAGTGTCGCCCCGCCATGCTAGCTCTACAGATGTTGGACTCTGAACGTACTTGCTATCATGTACTTAACTTCTTAAAGTGCATTATGAGACATAGGAATAACCTTTAAAAAAATCAGATGAGACCTATCAATTTATACCTCATTTAAGAAATGCACAGCACTCTGGTCATATGTATGTCTTAAAATTAATATTTTGTTTTTATATAAATATGTATGTACATTGTGATAACTTTTTTTTTTTTTTTTTTTTTTTTTTTTTAGCGATTTCTACAGCGCCTGGTGACTCAAGGGTATCCCCGCGCTATGTAGCTTGAACCTATTGAGACGGGAGGTAGTCGAAGGGTGTTACTTGGGAAACAAATGGGTCTTAAGTTTCTTGTGGAACGCAAGGAAGTTGGATTCCAATCTGAGGGCCAGAGGGAGTGCGTTCCAGCCCTTGGCCGCCTGAACGGAGAATTGACGGCCTCCCGTGCGGATTTTTTTGAATCTGGGAATGTGGACTCGATTCTCGTTTTGCGATCGTAGCATTCTGGTTGCTGTATAGGGTGTAATCATGTTGCTGAGGATCGCTGGGCCGGAACCGTTGTAGAGCTTGTGTGTGGTACACATTGCTTTAAAGTGCACCCTTTGGCGAACAGGGAGCCAGTGCAGGGTTTTAAGGGCTGGCTTGGCAGATGTTCTGGAGGGGGTGTTGGTGATCATACGTGCTGCCGCGTTCTGTGTCCGCTGGAGTTTCGAGATTGTAGCCTCGGGGGCTCCCAGATAGACTAGATTGCTGTAGTCTAAGCGGGACAGCACTAGGCCCTGGATAAGGAGCTTTCTGGACATAGGAGGGAGTAGGGGCAGGATTTTACGAGTCTTACGCATGAGCCCAAAACATGTGCCCGAGGTTTTGGTAGCCTGGGTCTTCATCGTGAGTTGTGGCTCTAGCCACACCCCGAGTGTTTTGATTTCAGATTTGGGGGGGGGGATTTCACCGAACACATCGGGCCATATCGTGGGAGGGATAGTTGTCCATTGCTTACCGAGTAACATTACCTCTGTCTTTGTTCCATTCAATTTCAAAGATGATTCGTTCATCCAGTTGTGGATGTTTATGAGGCAGTTAGTCAGGTTATCAGGATGTTCAATCAGCTGGGACAGGGAGACGACTAGTTGGGTGTCATCGGCGTAACTCACCATTTTGATGTTAAATGGTGATACCACGTCCTCGAGGGGGGCCATTTAGACATTAAAAAGCGTGGGGCTTAGGGAAGAGCCCTGGGGGACGCCGCTGGTGAGTGGGAGGGTGGATGAGTGGTGACTGTCATCCCAGACTTGAAAGGTGCGTCCTGTAAGATAGGATTCGATCCATCCGATAGCTGTCCCGGTAAGTCCTGCTTTTGCCAGTCTGCTCAGAAGGACACGGTGGTTGACCGTATCGAAGGCTGCACTTAGATCCAGGAGGATCACTGCCACTGATCCTCCTGAATCTAGTAAGCCCCTTGCCTCTTCAATCACCGCAAGCAGTGCGGTGTCCGTTCCGTGGCCTGGGCGAAATCCGGTCTGGGATTGTCTGAGCAGTTTGTTTGTTTCAAGGAACTGAGATAATTGGATATTTACTAATTTCTCGGTGACTTTACTAATGCCAGGGAGTAGGGATATTGGCCTATAGTTGGTCAGGTCTGCTGGATCCAGCTGGGGCTTTTTTATGAGTGCTTTGACCACCGCACTCTTCCAGCTGTCGGGGACGATGCCATGGGAAAACGAACAGTTGATGAGGTCCGTAATGGTAGGAACTATTACTGGAGCTACTGTCTTAAGGAACCTGATAGGGGCTGGGTCCAGGGGCGATCCACTTTTCATTTTTACAAGGGTTCGCTCAACCTCTGCGGGGGTGACAGGTCGGAAAGTCTTAAGCGAAGGACGACAGATGCTTTCAGCCATTTTGGGGGCAGGACTGCTTTCCGTAAGGCTGGGAAGGCTGGAGGGAGGGAGGGAGGCCAGGATACAGGTGATTTTCTCGTTGAAAAAGATGGCTAACTCGTTACTTCTGTCAACTTTAGGTGTGTTAGAGGAGGAGGTGGTGGGGACCTTGGTCAGCTCTTTGACGATTAAAAAAGATTCTCGGGCTGAATTGGATGCTTCTTGTATACGTGTGGTATAGTAGGAAGCTTTGGCTGATTTGATAGCCTCTTTGTAAATTTTGACCGCAGCCTGGTAGTCTTCTTTGTTGGCATGTTGCCAGGTCTTCCTCCAAAGACGTTCGGCCTTTTTGCAGTTTTTGCGGAGTGCTCTTAGCTCTGTGGAGTACCATGGAGCTGAGCCACGTTTGCCGTTTTTATTTTCCCTATTTCTGAGTGGAAGTATAAGGTCTAGGGAGGTGGTAATCCAATCTCTGAATCTTTTGTCTGCTGTATTTGGGTCTTCTGCCTGGGCAGGGATGTTTTTTTTCAGGGTCTGAGTCCATTCGTCCGTGGAGAGTCTGGGCCAGGTCCTATCCTTGCTAAAAGTGGGGGGTGTGCGGTTTTTCTTGGAGGTTACAGGTAATTGGAAAGAGACCATAAAGTGGTCTGTCCAGGGGAGGGGCAATGCCTCTTTGGCTGACATTGAAGGCGAGTTTGTAAGTACGGGGTCTAAGAGGTGGCCCTTGGTGTGGGTGGCTCCGGAGTTTAGTAACCGGATGTCAAGAGCCGCTAGATCTTGAATCAAATCAAGGGCTACCGAGTTGGCCGGGTCTTCAAGGTGGATGTTCAAGTCTCCAACTATCATGTAGTTAGAGAAGGAGTGGGCTTGGGTTGTAATTAGGTCCAGAAGCGAACAGATGAAGGGACCCGGAGTGCCGGGAGGGCGATAAATGAGGAGTCCTGTAAGGGAGGTGGTTGGGTTGAGTGTGACAGAAAAATGCAGGCTTTCTGCGTCGGTAATCTGGGCGTCATAGGTTTTGAAGTGGAGGTGTTCTCGATGGATAATGGCTATCCCTCCTCCTCTACCTAGAGGACGGGGTAAGGACTGAATACAATAGCCCTGTGGGGTTGCTAAGACCATGTCAGATTGAGAATGAGGGCCGAGCCACGTTTCCGTGAGGAAAAATATATCAATTTCATGGTCCTCTATGAGGTCGGCAATCTGAGTCGCGTGTTTGGGAAGAGAGCGGCAGTTCAGAGAGGCAAGGTTGAGGGTGGCAGGCTTGCTGGGTCTCGCGGGTAGCGTAAGGTGCGTTGGTTTACATGAGGGGCAGCTAATGAAGGGTCCCTTGAGATTATGGATGTAATCACAGGACTGTGGGGGAGGTCTGAGGCTCAACAGGTCTCTGCGGGAGTACCGTATGATTGAGAGGAGGGAGTCAGGCAGGGGTTCTGGCCCTAGGCCCGGTCGTGCGCGGACGGGCGCAGACGGGCTTGCCTTAGGCGCGCCTTCGGCGCGCAAACGGCGCTCCCGCTGCGCTGGGGGGGTCGACACATTTGTGCTAGATGTTAGTGGGCGTGGCCTCGCAGGGGGCGTGGCTCCGCCTTTGGCGCGCTCTCGGTGATGGCGTTTCCCAGAGGATGGGGGACTGGATTAGCGCGTATCAGCAGCGCTTCCAGTAAGGTGAGCCAGAGCGTTTTTGTGCTTTAAAAATGAGCAAGTGATACAAGTTATTTGTGACAGTTTTAAAAATCGAGCAATTACAAAGACCTCCGGCTTTCCGCCTCAGAGGGTTTCAAGTGAATGGGGTCGATGCGCTGGTAGAGCATTTAAGGAGTCGGTCGGTGGGCGTGGCCTCGCAGGGGGCGTGGCTCCGCCTTGGCGCGCTCTCGATGATGGCGTTTCCCAGAGGATGGGGGACTGGATTAGCGCGTATCAGCAGCGCTTCCAGTAAGGTGAGCCAGAGCGTTTTTGTGCTTTAAAAATGAGCAAGTGATACAAGTTATTTGTGACAGTTTTAAAAATCGAGCAATTACAAAGACCTCCGGCTTTCCGCCTCAGAGGGTTTCAAGTGAATGGGGTCGATGCGCTGGTAGAGCGTTTAAGGAGTCGGTCGGTGGGCGTGGCCTCGCAGGGGGCGTGGCTCCGCCTTTGGCGCGCTCTCGGTGATGGCGTTTCCCAGAGGATGGGGGACTGGATTAGCGCGTATCAGCAGCGCTTCCAGTAAGGTGAGCCAGAGCGTTTTTGTGCTTTAAAAATGAGCAAGTGATACAAGTTATTTGTGACAGTTTTAAAAATCGAGCAATTACAAAGACCTCCGCCTTTCCGCCTCAGAGGGTTTCAAGTGAATGGGGTCGATGCGCTGGTAGAGCGTTTAAGGAGTCGGTCGGTGGGCGTGGCCTCGCAGGGGGCGTGGCTCCGCCTTTGGCGCGCTCTCGGTGATGGCGTTTCCCAGAGGATGGGGGACTGGATTAGCGCGTATCAGCAGCGCTTCCAGTAAGGTGAGCCAGAGCGTTTTTGTGCTTTAAAAATGAGCAAGTGATACAAGTTATTTGTGACAGTTTTAAAAATCGAGCAATTACAAAGACCTCCGGCTTTCCGCCTCAGAGGGTTTCAAGTGAATGGGGTCGATGCGCTGGTAGAGCGTTTAAGGAGTCGGTCGGTGGGCGTGGCCTCGCAGGGGGCGTGGCTCCGCCTTGGCGCGCTCTCGGTGATGGCGTTTCCCAGAGGATGGGGGACTGGATTAGCGCGTATCAGCAGCGCTTCCAGTAAGGTGAGCCAGAGCGTTTTTGTGCTTTAAAAATGAGCAAGTGATACAAGTTATTTGTGACAGTTTTAAAAATCGAGCAATTACAAAGACCTCCGGCTTTCCGCCTCAGAGGGTTTCAAGTAAATGGGGTCGATGCGCTGGTAGAGCGTTTAAGGAGTCGGTCGGTGGGCGTGGCCTCGCAGGGGGCGTGGCTCCGCCTTTGGCGCGCTCTCGGTGATGGCGTTTCCCAGAGGATGGGGGACTGGATTAGCGCGTATCAGCAGCGCTTCCAGTAAGGTGAGCCAGAGCGTTTTTGTGCTTTAAAAATGAGCAAGTGATACAAGTTATTTGTGACAGTTTTAAAAATCGAGCAATTACAAAGACCTCCGGCTTTCCGCCTCAGAGGGTTTCAAGTGAATGGGGTCGATGCGCTGGTAGAGCGTTTAAGGAGTCGGTCGGTGGGCGTGGCCTCGCAGGGGGCGTGGCTCCGCCTTTGGCGCGCTCTCGGTGATGGCGTTTCCCAGAGGATGGGGGACTGGATTAGCGCGTATCAGCAGCGCTTCCAGTAAGGTGAGCCAGAGCGTTTTTGTGCTTTAAAAATGAGCAAGTGATACAAGTTATTTGTGACAGTTTTAAAAATCGAGCAATTACAAAGACCTCCGGCTTTCCGCCTCAGAGGGTTTCAAGTGAATGGTTTTGCACTGTTAAAAACCGAATAAAGGAATTATTATTATTAGGATCGAGACACAAGAGGTGGCAAAAACAAAGGGGGAAATGACCATAAGGGGGCAGATTAGACCCCCTAGGTTTCATGTGGGGGTTATAAAAGGGCCCCGCGGGGCAAAAAAACATTTATTTTTTTTATTTGCGCGGGGGAGAGCCCAGTACGCACACCGGGGAGCGTACGGGGGAGCGTTCCATGGGGAAAAAAGAATGATAGAGTTTAAAAAAAATGTAGCCTTTTTTATATAATTTGGAGGTAGTTCTAAAAAGAACTGTTTTTTTCTTCTTTTTGTTGTTTTATATTTTTGTTATGTTTTTTGAACATTTGTACTTTTTTTGGCTTTTATGAACTATCTTGTATTTCTTATGTTATTTTTATGGGGAGAAACAAAAAACAGGGAATTGAAAATGGCTCAACTGGAGTAAAAAAAAATAGGAAAAAATTAGGGTTTTTTGGAGCAATTGTGGTTGTCACCAGCAAGGAGGAGGAGCTTTAGGCTCTGCTCACCATAGGAGTTGGTCTTACCCCAAAAAATACATGTGACCCTAAATTCTCCAAACCGTGGTTGTATGCAAGGGATTGTCTCCCTTGTCTCTGGTCCCGATGGAGTGTGTTGTTTTTGTTTGGAGGTGCTGGGTGTAGATTGGGGAGGGTTGCTGGCCAGTTCTCTCATCTCTGCGGCAGCTTAGTTGTTCGGATGCTTGCGCTGCATGTGCCTAATCATGGTATTATTCCCAAATGAATATTTTTTATTTGGGTTATCCCTTGAAAGTTCCATGTCACAGATAAGGCAAGTCACCTTTGCCGCATTCACTTTCTTTTTACACTCAGGGATGGAAAACAACTCCCATACAATGTGTGGCTTGGGTTGGTATGGGGTATTGAGTTCTTCCAGCCACCTCCTCCTCCTCCCCTCCTCCTCTTCCTCCTCCTCCTCTTCTTCTTGACCACCAATGTGATGTTGTGGTGGTCCTCTTGGTGGTGGTGGTGGTGCAGATGTTCCAGCTGATGCTGCTACTGTAGCCATTTCAAAGTACAAAATATACCTCAAAGATTTCACAACAGGTCTTCCACGGTCAAGGGACAAAGTCAGAATAAGGAAAAAAGGTGGGGGCTTTAATCATTTGGAAAAAAAATGTCCTGAACCAATGAAAAGTGTTATTTTCAGGTCACAAGACCAGGGGTTTCATCATTATGAAACCAAAACTGTTCTGCACCAATTAAAAGTCTTATTTTCAGGTCACATGACCCGACGTGCTTACGTGACACGCACCCGGGCGCGCCAGGGGGCGCGTCACGTAAGCGCGTCGGATGCTTACGTTGCACATCGTATGCGCTCGAGTGCTTCCGTGTACGTTTACGCTGTGCGTATCACATGGACGCGGCTACGCGGTATGAAGCAATGATGTTTTCGGCCGCAGCATTGGCACTAACGGGACGCTCCCCAATGCGTGACCCGGGGCGCTTCAAAAGACTACGCTTTCCGGGGCGCTCACCGGGACGCGCTCTGGGAGCACTCCAGGGCAAAAAAATATATATATATACATTAAAAAAATTGTTTTGAATTCAAATATATTATAGGATTCATTCATTTTCAAAAATGTTATATTTCATAGCTATAGACATTTGCTATTAACAAAACTTTGAAATTCACTGAAAAAAACATACGTTTGGGGCCTTATATAGAGTTAGGAATTAGCATTAAAAAAAACTATGAAATTCACTTAAAAAACCATAGGTTTCACACCAGTTATAGTTAGGAATTAGCATTTAAAAAACCAAATAAATTCATTGAAAAAACCATAGGTTTCACACCAGTTATAGTTAGCTGGAAATGTTACTGACATAAAACCATTGAAATTCCCACGTTATAGTTAGTTGGACTCACTAAACCTTGTGCGCCTGCAATGCACTGCTGATGACGTCACATATTACATCACTCATGACATGGTCAGTGACATCACTCATGACATGACTTTCTTTTGGGAAAGAAAAACTTGCAATACCATCAGCATAACAAAATGATATTGAGGATGATTGAATGTTGCCTCTATACCAACATCTTTCTTTTTGCAGGTAACATGTATCAGCAGCTGAGAGGAACCGCAATGGGAACGTGCTTCGCCCCCAGCTACGTGAACTTGTTCGTAGGCTGGTGGTAGAAGCACGTGGCCTGGGGGGGTTTCAATGAGAAGTGGCTGGATCATATTATGATCTGGTCGAGATACATCGATGACTTGTTTATCATTTGGCGGGGCGACATATCCTCGGCTGAGGAGTATGTGGCAATGCTAAATGATAATGATCTCAATTTGAGATTTACAAGCACCATAAGCAGGACATCTGTACATTATCTTGACCTTGAGGTCTTTGTTAATGATAACTCCCTACAAACCAGACTGTACCGCAAACCTACGGCTGGCAACACCGTTTTGCATGCGGCGAGCCACCATCCCAAAGACATGATTAAAAACATCCCCTTTGGGGAGCTACTATGCCTGAAGAGAAACTGCTCAGATCCTAGGGGTTTCTCACAGGCACGGGATGAAGTGGTATTCAGGTTTAAGAATAGAGGGTACTCTAGATCACTCCTTACAGAAGCAGCAAACAGAGTGGATTTAATAGACAGAAAAGACCTCATCAAGACTAATACAAGGGAGACTGAGGAGGACAGTACAGTGAGGATGATTACCAGTTTTAGCATGAGATCTAGCAAACTGGTACAGATATTTAATCGAAACTGGCACTTCCTGGGTACTGACCCTGCCATGATAAAGGTACTACCATCTAAACCGTCTATAACTTACAGATGCTGCCAGTCTCTCAGTGACCATCTAACTAGCAGCCACATGAGGAACCGCCCAGAACATTAAAATCTAAACCCATAAATGGTTTCTTTCCGTGCATGCAATGCAAAGCATGCAAGTACAGCAAGAAGGGAACTAAATATGAGGGGAGAACCAATGACCCACGGCCCACAGAGAGATCACAAAATTCTTGAATTGCAACTCAGAGTTTGTAATTTATTGCCTGGTATGCCCGGGTTCAAAAAGATACATTGGGAGCACAATTAACCCTGCTAAAAAACGTATCTTAGAGCACATGCGTGCCATCACAAATAGAGACAAAAATTATCCTGTGGCACGCCACTTTGAGACCCACCACAAAAGCAATAGGGACCTATTATCTTTTTATCTGATAGACCAACTAGCCAGAATAGAACGAGGTCGGGACAGAGTTAGATCACTAAGAGCGATGGAATCCAGGTATATAATTGATTTTCAAAGTATGCAGCCGAAAGGGCTAAACAACGATGAGGAACTCTGGGTTCATTTGGAATAAAAGAAATTTACCCCCTTAGCTGTTACTGCCAAGATATATAGAAATCCTGCAACTAGACAACTTCATTCCAAACCATCCATATTGGGGTGTCTTATGATAAAGTAATTGAATGTGAGTCCCATGGATAAGACCTAAACACCATACCCACTACTCTTTCCAGTTTTAAGAAACCTATCTGGGACGAATGCAAAATTACTCAATGGATTAGGCCCATACAGGGCTGTATGTACATAAGAAACAGGGGTTAGAACATTAGTTGGCTAAGCCCATACAGGGCATGATACTGTAGAGAAAAGAAATACTCTGACACACAGAGCATCTGTATGGAGAAAATGAGATACCAGTCATGTCGACTTGCCATTTAAAGCTACTTGCCAAACCTTATAGTACAGATTGCTACCACTTACTCCTGAGGCTTGAGCCGGGAGGATATATTTTAAAATTGTGCTCCGATCATTTTTCACCATTTCCCCGTGTGTCCGCTCCCTCCCCCCTGCACTGATTTAATTTTGTCCTGTTTGCTACATTAGCGCTGATTTGCCTAAAATAACTGTCAGGCTTCTTACTTGCTTGCCCTGGGAGCGCGGTCGACTCTTTGACCGGTAACAGGCGGGTCTAGGCTAACTCGAGAGTCAGGCAGCGGCCATCTTACTGAGGGCTCACGCTGCACGTCGCGCTACCGAGCGCTTAAAAACATACGTCCATGGCTCCGCGCAGCGGACGCGCATTGCGAGCGCGTCGATCGCGCGCCGGAGTCAAGCCAGAGTCCTGCCCGTCTGCGCCCGTCCGCGATCGACCGGGGCTCGGGGCAGGACACTCTGGCTCCTCTACCATAGATTTGGGCTCTGACAAGATGGTGGACCAGCCGAGAATCCGCTATTCTAGCGCGACTCTATTCGATTTGGGTAAGATCGCCAACAAACCCTGTTTACATTCTATTGACCCCAATTGTATCCCGCCACACTGTAATATATGTAACTACTCATTCAGCAATGCTCTACCACATAAGGCCCCTACACCCAAACTAAAAATGCTGCTGCTAAATTGTAGATCTATGGTAAAACATAAGACGGAATTACGAGATATATTACAGTCACGAGACTATGATGTGCTGTTTCTCACAGAAACATGGTTAGAGGAATCTTCAGCCCCTGACATCGTAGAGGCGATACCTTTGAGCTATAGCCTTCTAAGAATCGACAGACCTAAACAACGTGGGGGTGGAATTGCACTGATTTGTAAAAAGGAATTACAATGCACACTCACTAATACAGCTAATACTAATAGTGAATGTGGGACCTTCTCTATAAAAATGACTCCATTGATGACCGTTACTGGTCTCCTTATATATCGTCCCCCTGGAAATGCAACTTCTTTCTGCAATCAGCTTATAGAATCAGCTACTCAATTAGCTATAAAACACAATAACTTCATGATTTTAGGTGATTTGAACCTTCATTTTGAAGATAACAACGCTAAAGAAGCTCAAGTACTTAGGACTGCTTTACACGCGATAGGAGTAACATTGCTATCAACCTCCCCCACGCATCAACAGGGACACCTTCTTGACCCAGTTTTTGCTACCTGGGAGGGCATTGAAATGTCCCCCCCAATACCAATTATATGGTCCGACCACCACCTAATTACTTTTAATATCCCCATTAACAAGAGTAAGCCAGCCCCCAACAAACCTTTGTTTACAAAACGACGAAATTGGAAAAACTACACCCCTGAACGCATGATCAGCGAATTACAGAAACACACCCCGCCTATAGGATATTCCTTACAAGATACTTGGAATAATTATGAAACATGGCTGAGTAAGGCACTAGATACAATTGCACCGTGGACTTCCAAACCCCCAGTCAGAAGAACCAAATCTGAACCTTGGTACACGGAAAAATTTAAACTTGCGAAAACACACTGTAAAGCGACAGAACGCAAGTGGAGGAAAAACTATTCTCCTGAACTTAAGGAATTATATAAACTGGAGTTAAAATCATACCAGAAAATGGTTAGAGAGGAAAAAAGTTCCTTCTACCAGACAAGAATTGAAGAGGCAACCAACCCCATGAAAGAACTATTTAGCATTTACAAGGAACTTACAGATACCACCACCTTAGACATGCAGGACACATATTCTGATGACATATGCGAACAGATAGCTGATTTCTTTGTCAATAAAGTTGAGAGAATACATGCCACTTTTTCAAAATCTGTTATAGAAGGAAATGAACCACTCCTTACCCAAAAGAGCATTCTTACCTGCTTTATTACTCCCGACAAATAAAATTTGGTCAGCATTATCAATAGTATCCACTCAGGATCCCCTAATGATGTGTGCCCCTTAGCAAAAAGTAAAGACATCATGAACAACGTTCTTATTGATCAAATTAGACACTTGATCACCCTGTCCTTCCAAGAATGCTACGTTCCAGAGGCTTGGAAGACAGCACAAGTTATCCCTTTCAAAAAAAAACCTAATATTCTGGTTACCCAATATCAAAATCTCAGACCCATCTCCCTCTTGCCACAATGCGCTAAAATTATAGAAAAAATAGTCAACAAACAACTAATGGCTTTTCTAGAAGAAGGAAACATACTTCATTCTACACAATCAGGTTTCAGACCTGGATACTCCACGGAGTCCGCGGTTCTTTACTCCACGGAGTGTATTCGCAAGATGGTAGATGAGGGGGAGACAGCTGCACTTGTCATGCTAGACTTAAGTGTAGCTTTCGATACTGTGCTACATGACACTCTGCTGTCCCGACTATCGGACATTGGAGTGAGGGATCATGCTCTTGCCTGGTTTAAATCTTTCCTCTCCAAAAGATCATTCCAGATACATTGCCCACCCTTCAAGTCATCTTCTCGCGACGTCAGCTATGGGGTTCCACAGGGCTCTAGTTTGAGCCCTACCTTGTTCAACATCTATATGGAACCCCTAGCTCGAGTCGTAGAGAACTTTGGGGTGGGCATTGTCAGCTATGCTGACGACACCCAGCTCATGTTCAAGCTCACTCCAGATAGCGAGAAATTTGCCACCAATTTCTCTAGCTGCATGGCTGCGGTCGCCACCTGGATGGATAATAACTGCCTCCGTTTAAATGGTGACAAAACGGAGGTGCTAGTGGTAGGGAACAAAACCTCAATATGGTCCCAGGCTTGGTGGCCTACTACACTGGGTGAGTGCCCCCACCCAGTCGAAAAAATCAAAAACCTAGGGATAATGATTGACTCGGATTTGTCGGGAAAATCACAAGTCAATAAAACAAGGGGCAAATGTATGGGCACGTTAAAAATCTTGCGAAAAACTATCGATCTTATTCCCATTGAAGCAAGGAAAACTCGATGCATTCACTAATAACACCTCACCTGGATTACGGAAACGTTCTCCTATTAGGTGCAAACCAAAAACAACTGCACCAGTTTCAATGCATTCAAAATGCTGCCGCCCGCATGGTACTGGGTTTACCAAAAAGAACATCCGCCACAGCGGCCTTGTCTAAGCTACATTGGCTCCCAGTTAGAGAAAGAATTAGATTCAAGAGTCTCTGCTATGCCCATAAAATTGCACACAACAAAGGACCTACCTATTTGAGAAATCTTCTCACTATCCATCGTCCTACCAGAAACCTCAGATCCTCGGGTATGTCACAATTTAAACTTCCCCGGATCTATAGAGCAAAACTGGGTGGCCGCTCCTTTCGATTCCTTGGAGCAAAACATTGGAATGCCCTCCCAGTTCATCTGAGAATGGAACCGTCAGAAACCCTTTTTAGAGCTAAACTAAAAACTCATCTCTTCCCCCATTAATATTTTTCTGTACTCTGTTCCGGTGGGCCGTAGGGAGTTTTGTCAGCAATTAGTGCGGGGATACACAGTTGTGCAGCCATGCGCTTTATAAAACGCTTTATTATTATTATTATTATTTTATAGTTTCCAGCGCTACAGCACTTTATGTAAAAGTATGTTTATATATAATAACCAACAGTACGATGTACACACCCTGTTGTTTGTTTTTAATACTGCACGAGCACTTTTTCTATCACTGTTTTTCCAATGTAGATAATGTTTTAATGTGTATAAATGAACTGTGAAATTGTACATCACAAGATGGCCGCCGATAAGACCGAGGCGAGCTTTAGTCCGCGCTTGATGTTTAAAGAGTGGTTGGGAATAAAACGGTGTACTGCACATAGCAATGGCTGACACTGACGAAGCCTAAAGGGTGAAACGCGTTTATCAAGGGGGCAGGGGGGTCTGCCAAATAATGTCATCAGTGATGTCACTGACCATGTCATGAATGATGTAATATGTGACATGATCAGCAGTGGATTGCGGGTGCGCGATATATAGTTAGTGCAACTAACTATATATGCGAATTTCAATGGTTTTGTGTGAGTAAAATAAGGTTTTGTAAATGCTAATTCCTAACTATATATGGTCTATAACCTATGGTTTTTTCAGTGAATTTTCAAGGTTTTGTAAATGCTAATTCCTAACTATATATGGTCTATAACCTACGTTTTTTTCAGTGATTTTCAATGGTTTTTTAATAGCGAATATCAAAAGCTGTAAAATGTATTCTTCTTTTAAAGGAAAAATATATTTTATATGTATTTAATATAATTTTTTTATGTATATAAATTTTTTGAGGGAACGAATTTATCAACTATCATGCTGAAGAAGAGTGTGGGGAAAAAAAACCAAAGAGGAGGACTAAGAGGAAATTACAATTGCTTTAAAGCATGAAGTGCTTTTCCACACATTTACATTTAAATAACCCATATCAGAACATACAAAATTTCTACAGAGGAGACGGTGTACATTGAATTTTAGACTCTTCATTGGTACCTACATGTTGGTACTTACATCACCCTCACAACACAACAGCTCTATTTAGAGCTACCCTACCTCAAAGCACTCTAAAATATTATTTTACTATTTCCCTTGGTTTTCCCCTTGTTACGCTTTCCGGAACGCTACCCAGTATGCGGACCGGGTGCTAACCGTGCGAAAATTTGAAAAAAAAAGTTTTTTTTACATATATGGGCCTCCTCAGCCACCCTCAGAAAACCTAGGGGGTCAGGATATGTCTCCTGTGCCCCCTTATACCCATTCCCAACATTGTTTATCCTCCATCTTGTGACTAAATTCGTCCGAAACACAAGATGGCGGACTCCCGTTACGCTACCGGTGAGCTACCCGGTTCGCATACCGGGTAGCGCTTCCACCACGAAAAATCCGCAGGACCCTTTAATAGCTCCCACATCAATCCTAGGGGGTCAGGAGGGGTCTACCTTGCCCCCTTTCATTCATTTCCCCCTTCATTTATTTCCACCTCTTGTCTCTCGATCCTACCGAGAGACAAGATGGCGGCCGCTCCGGACTGTTTAGAATGTTGACAGTCACCGGAGAGCCAATCCGCTTCTCCTCGCGAAGTTCCGTTACGCGTCTGGTACTCGAACCGGGGCGCTAACCGGGACGCTGTCACAGATATATATATTTTTTGAACGTTAATTTCTCAAAATCCACTGGAGCACATATCTTGAGACCTAGCAAAGGCACATCGGGCAAACAGTCTCTACAGTTTTGCCAAGTTTCATAGAAATCCATTCAGCCGTTCGAGCTAAAAGTGAGTCCAACCGCCCTATGGAAAACTCAATGTTAAAAATACGTTATGGGACCCCCCTTTTTTCTCGGCCCCCGCTTGACAAAACCCCCCTAAACTTTTAGGGCATGCTCAGAAACAAAATGTGCCATTTTCCTGAAAATTTCAGCCAATTCCGTCCATCAACGCTAAAGTTATTCAACATAGAATTTTCAGAAATCCCTATTCAAAAAAATCCTAACTATATATACCTACTGGCGACCGCCAGTAGGCAATATATATATATATATATATATATATATATATATATATATATATATATATATATATATATATATATGTATATATATATATATATATATATATATATATATATATATATATATATATATATATATATATATATATATTCACTGAAAAAACCATAGGTTTCACACCAGTTATAGTTAGCTGGAAATTTTACTGATATAAAACCATTGAAATTCCCACGTTATAGTTAGATATACTCACTATAACTTGCGCGTGCAATGCACTGCTGATGACATCACATATTACATCACTCATGACATGGTCAGTGACATCACTCATGACATCACTGATGACACCATCCAGTGAATGTGTGTCTTTCTGAAAAATAAATATATTTTATATATGTATATGTAAAAGTTGATGGAAGAATAAATGTTTAAATAAGTGTCTAAATGGATGGTTTTTAAAAATTGATTGGTTAACTGGCTTAATAAGACATCATCAGCAGTGCATTGCACGCGCAAGTTATAGTGAGTCCATCTAACTATAACGTGGGAATTTCAATGGTTTTATATCAGTAAAATTTCCAGCTAACTATAACTGGTGTGAAACCTATGGTTTTTTCAGTGAATTTAATAGGTTTTTTAAATGCTAATTCCTAACTATAACTGGTGTGAAACCTATGGTTTTTTCAGTGAATTTCATAGGTTTTTTAAATGCTAATTCCTTTGTATATCGAGTTTCTAACCTTTTTTTTTTTTTACAATTTGCTGTTTTTTTTAAAGTATTCATTTTTTTTTATATAATTTTTTTCTTTTGCGCTCTGGGTGCACGCTCCGGGAAGCTTTCAGCTAAGCTCTCCGGTAAGCTTTTCCGTGAGCTCATCTGAAAGCGCACCCAGAGCGCAACTGTCGTTCGTGAAAAAAAATATGAATGAAAAGTTAATAATAATGCAAAACATTTCGTACCATACAAATAAAATTAGTTTTTTTTAATAAGGAAAATGATTATGCATTTCTGTAAAAGTTTGATGACGTCACTTCGGCGCGCAACGTAAGTGCCCTCGGAAGCGCCTACGTTCGCGGCGCATAAACGCACGCAAAAGCGCCTACGATCGCGCCACGTTTGCGCCCCGGAAGCGCCTACGATCGCGCTGCGTAAACGCACCGGAAGTGCTCTGGAGCGCGCAGCATAAACGCGTCGGGTCATGTGACCCTAAAATAACACTTTTCATTGGTTGCCAACAGTTTTTTTTTACAATGAATGAAATCCCCACCCATTTCCTTCACTTCTTCTTTCACTTTTGTGACTGAAAGACCTGCCTTTTTTGCTGTTGCATATTTCTTGGATAATCATGGCTGCCAGACCATCCAGCAGTGAAGATGACTCCAATGATTTCATTGATGAAGAGCCTCCTCAGCCGAAGGTCAAAGAGCATTTCATCTGGAAATTTTTTAAGTTTCCAGCAGACCAGAAAAAGGTGAATGCACCAAAAGTAGAGTGCAGGATCTGCAAACAGGTCCTGTCACGGGGTAACCCCCCAAAAAAGTATTCTTTTGGCAACTTCACCATGATTCGCCATGTGGAGAGGAGGCACCCCCAGAATTTTGCCCGGGAAAGTGTCAGGGCTCTGGCACAAGAGGTTCCCAGAGATGGGGCCTCTACATCAACAGGAGGAGCAACTTCTTCTGGGAGAGAGCAATCGCAGGAGCAGGTGGCAAACATACAACCTGCATTTAACCATGGGGTCGTCAAATGCAGATACTGCAATCAACTCCTCACCTATGTGGAGCAAAGTGTCCTGCTCATGGTTCGAGCATTGGAGAACCATCGCTGCCCTTCCCACCCCTAATTTTTTTCTTTTCTTTTTGCTCCTGTTGAGCAGTTTCCATTCCCTGTTTTTGTTCCTGTTCAGTTAAAAGAAGAAAACCAAAAGTTCTTTTCAGAACTACCTCCAATTCTCATCAAAGAGCTATATTCTTAAAAAAATGAAGAGTAAGTGAAACATAGTGCATTGATAATTGAAAGGAGAATGAGTAAGAAAGAACAGAAAGGTATGAGAGGTGAAAGGAAGTGAAGTAGGAGGAATGAAAGAAGGTGAGTGTTAGAAAAGAAAGTTATGACACAGTGAATAAACTGGAGGCCTCATTTCTGAAAAGTGACGCATCGCTACGTGAAAACAGCGATGCGTCACTTTTCTGGACGCACTCCTTATGACATTCCAGATATGTCATATTTAATATATGACTAATCAATTCGCAAGGAGTTACAGATATGTCAGTATTTCTGACGTATCTGTAAACACAAAAGTAACGCATTGCTGGAGTGCATCACAAAAGTGACGCAACTCCAGTAATGTGTCCTTTCACATGGAAAAAGCACCATGTGAAAGGTTTGCTGTGAAGCAGGCGCAAGATTTTGGCGCAACAGCATCCTAAAAGTGACGCACTGCGTCATTATTACCAAGCTTTTTGCAGGGGAACACCCCCTCTGCATGCATTATACCTGACACTATTTTTAAAAAGTGACGCATCTAGGTACATGGGTCACTTTTTAAAACTCTGCGCCACATTATATCTGCATCAGGTATAATGTATGCAGAGGGGGCAATCCCTCGCAAAAAGCTTGGTAATAACGACGTACTGAAATCTATGAGATTTCTCTGCGTCACTTTTAGGATGCTGTTGCGTCAAAATCTTGCGCCTGCCTCGCGTCACTTTCATGTTTACAGATATGTGAGAAATACTGACGTATCTGTAACTCCTTGCAACATGATTCGTCATACATTAAATATGACACATCTGGAATGTCATAAGGAGTGCGCACAGAAAAGTGACGCATCACACCAGCAGTGTAATAAAATGTGCCTCGTTGCACTATATTTAAAGGATGCAACAGCATCCTAAAAGTGACGCAGTGAAATCTCAAAAATTTCACTGCGTCGCTATTACAAAGCTTTTTGCGGGGGAACACCCCCTCTGCATGCATTATACCTCACGCAGATATAATGTGGCGCTTGATTTTAAAAAGTGACCCATCTACCTAGATACGTCACTTTTTAAATATAACGCAACGAGGCACATTTTTTTACACCACTGGTGCGATGCGTCACTTTTCTGTGCGCACTCCTTATGACATTCCAAGTAACGCATTGCTGGAGTGCGTCACAAAAGTGATGCAACTCCAGTAATGTGTCCTTTCACATGGAAAAAGCACCATGTGAAAGGGCTTGCGTCAGTCTAACACCTGCTGTAAAGCAGGGACAAGATTTTGACGCAACAGCATCCTAAAAGTGACTCAGTGAAATCTCAAAGATTTCACTGCGTCGCTATTACAAAGCTTTTTGCGGGAGAACACCCCCTCTGCATGCATTATACCTGACGCTATTTTTAAAAAGTGACGCATCTAGGTACATGGGTCACTTTTTAAAACTCTGCGCCACATTATATCTGCGTCAGGTATAATGTATGCAAAGGGGGCATTCCCCCGCAAAAAGCTTGGTAATAACGACGTACTGAAATCTATAAGATTTCTCTGCGTCACTTTTAGGATGCTGTTGCGTCAAAATCTTGCACCTGCCTCGCATCACTTTTATGTTTACAGATATGTCAGAAATACTGATGTATCTGTAACTCCTTGCAACATGATTCGTCATACATTAAATATGACACATCTGGAATGTCATAAGGAGTGCGCACAGAAAAGTGACGCATCACAACAGCAGTGTAAAAAAATGTGCCTCGTTGCACTATATTTAAAAAGTGACGCATCTAGATAGATGCGTCACTTTTTAAATATTGCATAACAATGCGCATTTTTTTACACCGCTGGTGCGTCACAAAAATTGACGCACAGGAGGCGCAAAACTAGCAGCGCAAGGCCTTCATAAATATGGTCCTGGATTTTCCCCGTGCTTCGCCGGTGCGCGTACCGTGCGCTTCCCCCGCGCAAAACGAAAAAAAAAAAAAAATGTAA
This sequence comes from Lissotriton vulgaris, assembly GCF_964263255.1. Lineage (NCBI taxonomy): Eukaryota > Metazoa > Chordata > Amphibia > Caudata > Salamandridae > Lissotriton > Lissotriton vulgaris. The sequence goes on along the minus strand of NW_028245762.1, from coordinate 13,732 downwards.
TGCCCTGCAGGACCCTATTTTAGCCCCTACATCAAACTTAGGGGGTCAGAGGGGGTCTACTCTTCCCCCTTATGGTCATTTGCCCCTTTTTTTTTCAAACCCCTTGTGTCTCGATTTTACCGAGACACAAGATGGCGGCCGCTCCAGACTGTTTAGAATGTTTACAGACACCCAAGAGCCAATCAGCTTCCTGCGCGCAAGTCGCGTGTCGCGCCTGGAGCGCACTCCGGTGCGCGCACCGGAGAGCGCATATAGATATATATATTTTTTTGAACCTAAATTACTCAAAATCCACTGCAGCACATATCTTGAGACATAGCAAAGGCACATCGGGCTACCAGTCCCTTCAATTTTGCCAAGTTTGCTGGAAATCCATTCAGCCGTTCGGGCTAAAAGTGAAATCGACCGCCCTATGGAAATTTACATGGGGAAAACGCGTTTTGGGACCCCCCTTTTATCTAGGCCCCCGCTTGACGTATCCCCCCCAAACTTTCAAGGAAGGACCCGAGCTCGACGAGGCCATTTTCAGGAAATTTTCAGGCAGATTCGTCAACCGGTGCCAAAGTTATTCCAAATAGAATTTTGAGATTTAACATTGAAAAAAATCCTAACTATAACTACCTACTGGCGACCACCAGTAGGTAATATATATATATATATAACATTTCTATGGCAAAATGAAACTCCTCATTTTGTTCCTTTTCAAATTAAATGTATTAAGTGTTACCACTTTATTCCAATCAAGATGACTTCAGTTGTGCCATACTTTTGTCATAAGTAAGACTGTTAGCGTTCTAGTTGTTCTTTAGAAAACTCTGGGACATTCTGTCATTGGGCTATAGTTGGGCTACATCTGGCTGATATTTGGGCTACATTTGGGCTCTTTTGTCTCTGGTGGCCATCTTGGGAGACTGCATATCAGAATTTTTTTAATGAAATATAAGAGGATTCGAGAAGTCACTCAAAATGTGCCCTAATTTTTCTTTCTTCAACACTAATCATAATTTCTATGGCAAAATGAACCCCCTCATTTTGTTCCTTTGCAAATTAAATGTTTTAACTGTTAACACTTTATTCCAATCAAGATGACTTCAGGTGTGCCATACTTTTGTCATAAGTAAGACTGTTAGCGCTCTAGTTGTTCTTTAGAACACTCTGGGACATTCTGTCACTGGGCTATAGTTGGGCTACATCTGGCTGATATTTGGGCTACATTTGTTTTTTTTTTGTCTCTGGTGGCCATCTTTGGGCTACATTGGGCTACATTTGGGCTCTAACATATATATAGCCCAATGTAGCCCAATATATATTTTTCAAAGTTAATTTTCGTAAAAACCACTAGAGCATAAATCTTGAGACATAGCAAAGGCACATCGGGCTACCAGTCCCTACAATTTTGCCAAGTTTTGTGGAAATCCATTCAGCCGTTCGAGCTAAAAGTGAGTCCAACCCAAGTGCAAAAAAAATCACTTTTTTTGCACTTGGTGATCCTTTTGGGACCCCCTGAGAAGGGCTAGGGGGTCAGGGGGTCTCAACCCTGCCCCCTTTTCGCGTTTCCACTCTTGTTTTGTGCTCTCTTGTGCCTCACTTCTCCTGAGAAACAAGATGACTGCTCAGGTGGTCCCAGAAGGATAATAACATATATAAACGTTATCCGCTAATAGAATTAGCATTTACAAAACCTTTGAAATGTATTGAAAAAAAATATAGGTTTCACGCCTGATATAGCTAGGTATTAGCATTTAAAAAACCTTGCAAATTCACTTAAAAAACCATATGTTTCAGGCCTTATATAGTTAGGAATTAGCATTTAAAAAACATTGCAAAGTCACTTAAAAAACCATAGGTTTCAGGCCTTATATAGGTAGGAATTAGCATTTTAAAAACCTTGCAAAGTCACTTAAAAACATAGGTTTCAGGCCTTATATAGTTAGAAATTAGCATTTAAAAAAACATTGAAATTCTTCCTATATAGTTAGTTGTACTAACTATATCTCGTGCACCCGCAATCCACTGCTGATGATGTCACATATTACATCATTCATGACATGGTCAGTGACATCACTGATGACATCACTGATGACATCTCAAATGACATCACTGATGACACCACTGATGACATCTCATTTGACATCACTGATCACATCACTGATGATATCATTCATGTGATAATACGATGCATCTCCTCACACTCTAATATAACCTTTGATACACCCAATGTTAAATACAGACTACCATTCTTGAAACCATTGACCCACAAATACCAGTTACTACATACGCACTCACTGATTCCTAGGTCTACACACACATTCACTCATTCACCCAAAGAATCACTCATACATACAGTCACTCATCAATACAGCACTATCATATGCACTCATACACCTATACAGACACTCACACACTGCCATTCATCCATGGAGTTACTCACACACCTAGTAAGTCATGCAAAGAATCAATCACACTTCCATTTCCTCAACTATACAGTTATACACACAACACATTACCTATTCAAACATATACTAACACATACTTACTCTCTTATACAATCACTGATACAAGTACACAATGATCCATACAGCCACTCGCACATTCACTGGCTCTCATGTATAGTCATTTATATATGCCAACTCTCACATGCACTGTGTTTTACATATGTACTTACTTGGACATGTAGCACTGAGATATCCATTCACTCACCAACACACCCATGCACACAGTCAACCGCCCATATAGCTGTTTCTACATGCACTCTTGAACTCATACACCTAGTGAATCAACAGCTCACACATCTATGCACAGAGTCACACACCTCCCAGCCACCCACACACACACTCACCCTCCCATTCAAATACTTGGGCAACCAATCAATAACCCATATAGCCACTCATATAGCTACTGATCAACACATGCAGCAGCTTACACAACAACAGACATACTGATGCACACATTCAGACAGTTTAGTCACTAACCCATGCATGTAGTGAGACACATATAATCACTCACTCATAGTCAGTCACGCACCTACTAAATCCTTCATCCGGACAATTATACATCCACTCATACTTCAATATGTAAAACATATTTAAACTTTACAGAAACACACAGTCACTGGAGGATGCCATCAGTGATGTCATCAGTGAGGTCAAATGAGATGTCATCAGTGATGTCATCAGTGATGTCATTTGAGATGTCATCAGTGATGTCATCAGTGATGTCACTGACCAGGTCATGAATGATGAAATATATGACATCATAAGCAGTGGATTGCGGGTGCGCGAAATATAGTTAGTACAACTAACTATATAGGAACAATTTCAATGGTTTTTTAAATGCTAATTCCTAACTATATAAGGCCTGAAACCTATGGTTTTTTAAGTGAATATAGTAGTTATAGTTAGGACCTATTTCCCATAGGAAATCTACAACATTCTATTTGAAATAACTTTGGCGCCGGTTGACGAATCTTCATGAAATTTCAAAAACTGGTGGAACTCTTATCCTGAAAGTCTCGGGGTGATTCGTCAAGTGGGGGCCTAGAAAAAAGGGGGGTCCCACAATGTGTTTACCCCATGCACTTTTCCATATGAACCGTTCATCGTGGCTACAGCCCGAACTGCTGAACGGAATTATACCAAATTTAGCAAAGAGATAGTCCTTAGTTCAGACTCATGCCTTTTACTTAAATGGTGTTAATCCGTTCAGTAGTTCCTGAGAAAATGACATTTAAAAGTACATTTATATCTATGGCCCCGCAGGGTCCGCACAACCTGCCGTGCACAAGCTGTATCCGAATTGGCTGTCAACACTCCAAATCAAGAAATGTTGTCAGCCATCTTGTTCCTTGGTAGAACCGAGGAACAAGAAACCTAAATGAAAAATGCGCAAAACGTGAAAAGGTGGCAGGGTAGAAACACCCTCACCCCCTAGGCCTGTTTACGGGGTCCCACAAGAACCCCCAAGGCCTCCCACATTTTTTTGTTTAAATCAGCAAAATCTGCATCTTGTAATTAGGTGGGGGACTCTCAGGCCCCCCTAGCCTCAGGGTCAGCCACCCCCGTGGCTAATTGAAAATAGGTGGGGGCTCCTAGGCCCCCCAGCCCCCGGTACCGCCACCCCCAGGGCTTTTTTTAAATTTGTTGAGCAACGGCTCAATAAAATAACCTGTGTGGGGGGCTCAAGCCCCCCCACACGCCCCAGGGACTGCCACCTACCCGGGGCTCTGTAGATTGTGGGAAGGGGGCTGCGTGGCCTCCCTCCTGGAGCCCTCGATGGCCCTGGGGACCGCCACACACCAGGGCCAGCTTCTGCAATGTCCCCGGGTCGCCACCCCAGGGACACTGTCATTTGCAATGACTTTGCTATTTGGAAGAGAGAGCAGGAACCCTGCTTTCTCTTCGAAATAGCAAAGCAGATTGTTTTGCCACATGGTGAGCAGCATGTTAGCTGCTCCCCATGTGGAAAAGCAATGTCCGCTCCCACAGGATGCGGGGAGCCGGCTGGGACCGTGGGGGGATTTGGAACCCCCAAGGCCCCCAACAGAGAGGGCCAGCCCGGGGGATGCCATCCCTGGGGCTATTAGAGGCCTGGGAGGGGGGGGGGGCACGTGGCCCCCTCCTCAAAAAACAACCTCCAACCTGAAACGCTCCACCGGGTGCGTTTGCACAGCGGTGAAGGTAGGGGCAGGCCTGAGGTGATATCTCCCAACTTAGAATAGCCACAGGGCGTGTTTACACAGTGGTGAAGGGAGGGGACAAAGCCTTAGGTGACGTGTGCAATTACGCCCTGTGGCGCATTTTAAGTTGTAGGAAAAATTCCCCTTCAATCCTGAGGTACCCTGGGGGGCAACTAGCCCACCAGGTGCTTCCAGTAAAGCCACTGCACTGCGTTGCAGAGAGGTGGTCTAGGCCATGCCTCTTTTTACATCTCTCTGCTACACAGCTCTGTGGAGCTTACTGGATGTACCTAATGGGCTAGTTGAACCTTAGGGATCATCAAGCTTGAAGGGGAATCATTTCTCCAACTCAAAACGCGCCACAGGGCATGTTTGCACAGTGGTGTAGGGAGGGGATGGTGTAAGAAAGTGCCTCTCTATATACTGGACCAAAGTAAAATCAGCAAAACTACGAATTCAGATGTACTCACCTCTTATCATGAGAGACATCAGTGCTGCATCTTAGAGCCCAGTACTGATCTTGAAAAGTATTTCTAACCATACTTACCATTAACTTGAAATTCCTTCCATAGGCTAACATTAACTTGTTTCACTTGGAAATTATTCTAAGTGTGGAGTTGTGAAATTTACAAATATTCCTCTAAAATCAGCCGAACTACGAATTCCGATTTACTCAACTATTATCAGGACAGAACCCAGTGCTGCATCTTTTAGCCCAGAACTGACCCTGAAATGTAATTCTAACCGTACTTACCAGTAACTTGCATTTCCTTCCGTAGGAATCCATTGTCTGGTTTTCACCAGAAAAGTTTTTAAGTGTCTGTTTTCACAAAATACAAATATTCCTTAAAAATCGCCTGTATGATTTAAAAGCATTCTTTCAACTGTTTACAGGAGATGCACCAGTGCTGGATCCACGATCCACCACTGAGTGAGAAAAAGTAACGATAACACTACTTACCTGCTAAGTGACTTTCCTCCCATAGGATAACATTGGTGATTCTATGTGAAACAGTTTCTAAGTGTCAACTTTTAAAATACAATATTATTCCTTAAAAATCACTACTGTAACTAGAACGCTTTTACTCAACTGTTTACAGGAGAAGTCCCCGGACTAAATCTAGGATCCAGAACTGTGGTTAGAAAAATAATCCATAAAGTAACTAATTGCATTTAACTAGAAATTCCTATTCAGCTCAATGTTGCCTTGTGTTTGAAATTGTGTTGCTCATTGCAACAACTGTAACTACTGTACTTAAAAGTCTATTGTCTATTTCCAAAGTATTTAAACTAAATTAATTCATTCTGAGAAAGTATATTTTGTACTGTAATGTATAATGCAATTATAATGTAATTTAAAAAAATATATCTAAAAATAAATAGTTTAAAAAAATGAGGAAAATCAGTATGAAACAAATAAATAAAACAATACATTTAAAAATTGTCATTTAAAAAACCTTTGAAATTCCATAAAAAACCACAGGTTTCAGACATGTTATAGTTAGGAATTAGCATTTAAAAAACTTTTGAAATTCACTGAAAAAAACATAGGTTTTAGGGATGTTATAGTTAGCTGGACATTTCACTCATGCAAAACCATTGAAATTCCTCAGTTATAGTTAAGTGTACTAACTATAACTCGAGCACCCGCGATCCCCTGCTGATGATGTCACAGGTTACATCATTTATGACATGGTAACATGCCTGAAACCTATGGCTTTTTTAGTGAATAAGTGGCAGAAGTGGCATTTGTTTAAGACCCTCGTAGAATTCAAGCACTACGCCAAGAGGAGAACTCACCTGACTGGGTTCCATCGGGATCACAGACCAACGCCAGTGCATGATAAAAGGGATCAAGTAAGCACAATGCTGAAAAAATGGACTTCCAAATTATTAAGTTTAAAAATCGATTTTTAAAATGTACATTGGGAAATGTAGTTTACTCACCAGTCTTGTGACCTAATGGATTGTTTTAAAAGCATGCATGTAAGCACTTTGCAGATTACCTCCACCTGTGACCAAGGCGAATTAATGCCGAAACGTGTAAGGAATAATGGAGTATGATGTGCTGCTGTGTCTTTGAATAAAATGCCACATATCTGGAACTGGGCCTCATAGTTTCTGTTCACTGTGGTGGTTTATGGGCTTCTCCATGCCCATTATTTTTTAGACCGCCCTGAAGGGTCGGGCCCCTGTGTTCGGAGGATGTTGTGTGCATTTGATCTGGAGCATGACCCACTCGCACTCGCACACCTACAAAGGAAGCTAACAAAGCGAATCTACCTGTGAAAGGAAGGGATTCAGACAGGTTTACATCATATTCTGATCGGTCTGGAGATGTGGCATTTGTTTAAGACCCTCGTAGAATTCGAGCACTACGCCAAGAGGAGAACTCACCTGACTGGGTTCCATCAGGATCACAGACCAACGCCAGTGCATGATAAAAGTGATCAAGTAAGCAAAATGCTGAAAAAACGGACTTCCAAATTATTAAGTTTAAAAAATAACTTTTAAAATGCACATTGGGAAATGTAGTTTACTCACCACTCATGTGACCTAATGGATTGTTTTAAAAGCATGCACGTAAGCACTCTGCAGATTACCTCCACCTGTGACTAAGGCAAATGAATGCCGAAATGCGTAAGGAATAATGGAGTATGATGTGCTGCTGTGTCTTTGAATAAAATGCCACATTTTATGGGCTTCTCTGTGCCGATTATTTTTTAGGCCGCCCTGAAAGGTCGGGGGCTCCTGTGTTCGGACATATATATATATAATTCTCAAACCTTTTAGAAACACTCAGTCACTGGATGATGTCATCAGTCATGTTATCAGTGATGTCACTGACCATGTAATGCGTGATGTAATATGTGACATCATGAGCAGTGCATTGTGGGGGCGCAAATTATAGTTATCTCAGCTAATTATAACAGCTGAATTTCTCAGGTTTTGTTTGAGTGAAATGTCAGTCTAACTATATCAGTGAGTGAAATCCCCCAAAGCCCAGCCTTTTTTCAAAAAAGATTAAGAAAAAGCAATTTTTTGCCCTGGTGACCCCATTTCCCGGGGCATGGCCTCTCTGTCGGGGACCGCGGGAGGAGCCCTAAAGACCCCGCAGTCACTGCCTGCTCTTCTCCTCCTGCGGGAGCCGGCATTGCTTTTGGGCAAAGGGAGCTGCTAACACAGAGCTCCCTTTTCCCAAAAGCAATTCTATTTTGCTTCATGTTATGGTATGTTAAAATTACTTATAAAGCATGCATACACCACTTGGTTTCTTGGCATCAAGCATTTTTCAGTTTTTCTGCTCTCACTTCCATGAAGCGGGAGCAGAAAAACGTGACACACCGGCAGCACAAGACTGTCGCAGGGCCTCATAAATAAGGCCCAAAGTCTTTAATGCCCCAAGACTTCTGATCAGGAGGCCAGCAGGCTAGCCATTAGAGTCACTCTGGGTGTAAATGATGCAGGTCCAGTCCTTCTCACCCAGGCAGGGAAAGAGCAGGCAGAGTCTTCACAGGTAACACATTTTACTGAAGCCATGGTGTCAGTGATCCAGTCCTTATACCCAGTTAGGCCTCTGAAGTGGGGGAGTCTTCAAAGACAGGTCTCTGAATAGTACAGAGGTCCTACCTTCCTGCCCTGGCTCCAGACTCACTACAAGGGGGTATGCAGCCCTTTGTGTGGGGACAGATCACAGCCTATTTAGTTGCAAGTTAGGATTTACATGTACACAGGATTGCTCATCAAGTCATATCTAAGCTCTAAATGTGTGTGGCTGTCTAGGGGAATACACAAAGCCCAGCTGTCACCCACCATAGACTGACCAGAGGCAGGCAGCAGGCATCAAATTGCTTATGAAAGAAAATGTCAACTTTTTAAAAGTGCCATTTCTCGAATTGTAATTTAAACTCAGACATCACTATAAGTTTGTATTTTAAATTAGGATTCGAGAGACACCAGACTTGGATGGTTTATCTCAAGTGGAAATTACACTTATAAAATATAGTAAGGTAATCACAGTGTTATCCTGAGAATAAGGACTTGGAGTAGTGAAAAATGACTTTGGTAATTTTTAACTACTGGGACATGTAGAACTTAAAAGTACTTGTTCTGCCTTTAAAATAAATTGTACTCTGTATTCTGAGTTGTCCATGGCCCATCTTAGGGTTGACTTATATGTATATAAAGTTAAGGTTTGGGCCTGGCAAAAGGGTTATCTTGTCGGCTTGACTGCGCAGTATGAACATCAAGTATCAATAACTGCAGGTTAAAGGGCTACTTTAGTGGGTGGCACAACCAGTGCTGCTAGCCCACTGATAGCATTTTATTTACAGGCTCTGATTACAGGAGTTACCACTTTACTAGGGATTTACAGGTAAATTAAATATGCCCATTGAGGTGAACCAATATTACCATGTTAAGGGTCATATTGGGTCATGCTCTTAAGCAATGGGTTTAGCACTGGCTAGCAGTGGTAAAGTGCACAAAGTCCTAGTACCAGCAAAAACAAAGTCATGAAAATGTAGGGAGGCAGTCAAAGATTTTGGGGGGAATACCCCCTCAAGGCTGTAACACTACCCATACAATATCAGGTTGTGTATCGCTTTTAGAGCAACACCACAGCCACATAAGCTGATCGCATGAATGCACTGTGCAGAAGGAGAGGAGCCTTGAATGGACGGGCAACACTACAATCATCCTCATCCTCTACATCTTCAGGCTCCCTTCCCCTAATCTTCCTTTTACTTTTGTCTGTCCTTCCCATATTTATGTCACTAAAAAGTATACCCAGTGAACATTCACACCCCCCAACACCCTTAGATCCCATTCCAGGTATTAAAATATATACTTGTAAGTATTAAAATAGATGTTTGACATCCTGTCAACCTTCTCCCTGAGTGCAGTACTCTCTCTGCTGTTCTGATTCAAAAGCTATAAAAAACAACATTTTACATTAACAGCAGATAATCGGGTTTAAATATTGTTATTTCTAACAGCTTTCAATGGATACCACACACAGTACCTAGAGTAATGGTAAAAATCAATAACCTTTGTCTCATTTGATAAGGAACCACTTTGTAAATGTGTGTATATAGACTGATGGTGTCAGAAAAGGCACCTTATTATATGTAGATGGGATAGTATGGTACATCAAGGAACCATATATAATGTTTCCTTGCATTATAGCTATGGTTGAGGAATATGGGCTGGCCTTTAGCTTACAGGCAAAATATCAGGCATCATGCAACCTATGCCTGTCATGAATACACGTGAGCTGCAGCCTTTACTCCACCAGTGACACAAGTAGAAGTTAGTGCAGTTGTGATTTGGACATAGTGCAAATACCCATTGACAAGTCTGAAAACCCAATTGTTTTTTTACTTACTTTTCTAATGCTCCTGATGGGCAGAGTCCTAAAGCCAACAACAAGAAGATCAGAAACAGAGGATGGGGATGGCAAAGTTTTTGGGGTGACCCTTAAACATGAACATTGTCCAATGATATTTTGCATTTGGCAAAAATATGTTTGTGAAAATACCTAATGAAATGGACAAAGGACTTGATGTAATATTGTTGTGATTAGTGTGGGTGATAAGATGGCACATATAACTATGAATACACTCCGACTTTAAAGGGATAATGGGGCTTGCCCCATCCTGAACTTTAACAATACTGCACAGCCAGCTTCTGTGATTACGTTGCCACACAGGATCTTCCTGCAGAGGCTGTTTACAGTTATCAAGAGTATTATTATTATTATTATTATTAGTTGGGTTTTATTGAGTGCAGACTACCCGGAGGCCTCGTAGCACTGAGTGTGACTGGGGGGACAAGTGAGGGTAGTGAGATTTAAGTGAAAAGGAGGGTTTTTAATTCCTTGCGGAATTTTAGGAGATTGGGTTCGCCGCGCAAGGAGGCTGGCAGAGCATTCCAGGCCTTGGCCGCATTCCAGGAAAAGGAACGGCCTCCCCATCTGGCACGTTGACTTTGTTCTCAGTGGCCAGAAAAGCTGTGCTGGAGCGCAGCGACCTGCGGGGGAGATATGGAGTAGCCAGCGAGCAGATCATTGCTGGCGCTTCCTTCCACATAGCCCTGTGCATAAAGCACATTGATTTAAACAGTGTTCTGGCCTTGATGGGTAGCCAGTGGAGTCTTTTTAGAGCAGCGGTCCCTGAGTCCCGCCGGTTGAGGCCCAGCAGGAGACGGGCTGCTGCGTTTTGCGTGACCTGGAGCTTCTTTGTTGTGGCCGCCGGGGCCCCTAGGTACAACGCATTCCCGTAATCTAAACGGGACAGAATAATAGCTTGCACCATGATCCTGCGGGCTTGTGGAGGAAGAAGTGGTAGTACTTTCCTAAGCATACGCATCATGCCAAAACAGGTGGCAGATACGATCGTTGCTTGATGGTTGAAATTGAGATTGGCATCAAGCCAGATGCCTAGGCTCTTTATTTGGGGTTTAGATTGAGGCTGGGTGCCCATGCATGGGGGCCAGTTCGGGAGCGGACAGGGGATGTTTAGGTTTCCAAGAATCATAAGCTCCGTTTTATCACCATTAAGTTTTAGGTGGGAGCTGGCCATCCATTTATTAACTGCCACTAAACATTTCTCAAGATTGGGCGAGGAGGCGGTGGTTTGGTTCATGGAGACGATCAATTGAGTATCGTCAGCATATGTGACTAACTCCAGGCCAAATGAATGGACGATGTCTGCCAAGGGGAGCATATATATATTAAAAAGGGTGGGGCTCAGGGACGAGCCCTGAGGCACACCCTGATCAAGAGGCCAAATCCTGGATTGTGTGGTACCCTCGACTACTCGGAAAGAGCGGTTTTCTAAGAAGGATTGTAGCCATCGAATGGCTGTTCCTGATACTCCGATTTGCTTGAGACGGTGGATGAGGATGATGGTGTTTACAGTGTATTCAACTTGATAAGGAAATTGTTCTTCTCATTATTAGCTCTCTCGTAGAATTGCTTTATTAGTGCAAAGCAAAATTCAACCAACGTCTTTTGACCATACAAATTGACTTCTTCAGGTCTGTAAATAAATTAGTGTATATAATATATTAATAGCTGACACTGACAGTAGAAATATATATGTACATGTGACAATGAGACAAATCATTATAACGTCATATAGTAACAACAACAACCAGGAAAACCACATAGTATAAGAGAATGACAAAGACATTGAAAAATAATGATTGTAAAGATAAAGAACAAACACAAAATACAAATTTAAATATACACAACATTACAAAACCTAAGTCAGATTAAACAACGCTAAGAAAAAGTTAATAAAGAGAAGTAAAATGTCCTTATCGATTTTGGAATTTTTTGAAAACTGTTAAAAACCTGATTTGTTGCAAATGTGATGCACTTCTGTACTTCACGTTTATTGATTCTCCCTAGCATAGGGTGGAACATCTGGCAGAGGATGCTTGTAGGGAATGCACACAGAGGAAGATATACTCTTTGAATCTTAGTAAATACTTTGGAAGATAACGGTTTAGGTGCAGCAATTTTTAGACGTCTACTGCTATTTTTCCATATAATATAGTGTCCACACTTGCCTTGTACATCAGTTTCATACACCCCAAAATTAGGTGGCCAATTTACAGGTTATCTAAATGATAGGGAGGCAGTGAAAGACTACAAAAGGCATGTGGATTTAGGTCTTGGCTTTCGTATTACCCTTGAGATACCAGTAGTGGCTGAAAAATAAAATAAACATCTTCTTAATAGAGTAAATGAAATTTAAAAAAGGCAACAGATGCATAGTCACAATCCTAAAGCTGGAAACAACATTTAATATCCAATATTTGCATCTGATCATGCTACGTTTATCATACTTCTTTCTGTGATTATTTTGTGCTCTCAAACAAGGAAACGGTTAGTATATGAAGCTGCTATATACATGCTATACCGCAGCCAATGTAGTTTTAAATTAAACCTGAAAGGGTGTACATCAATCGCTCCGGAAACACTAATGGCCCTCTTTATAAACCTATGCTTTCATGTGCAGATTTCCAAACGTGTCCACATAACCCTATCCCTAAGTGTAAAACTTCTCAAGGATTGAATTCCTGACTTACCAGTTTCCATCCCTAAAATGAAGCAGTGGAGACTCCTATGACTGAGTTTACAACTGTTGACTCTCACACAATTAAGGGTCGTTAATTTTATTTTGTTTGTGATTCAAATTTTATTGAGATGTTTCTATGTACAGATATTATATTAAAACATTATATATTTATGTGCGCATTTGTTTTGTTTTTTAAATATATAAAACTAAAATGTTATTTAACCCTTTCGCTGCTAGGCCTTTTCCTCCCTGTGATAAGCATTTTTTGGTCTATTTGGAGTCATTCGTACTTAGGCCCCTGTAACATTTTGTCCACATACGGTATACACGTCAAATCTGCGTCCTTTTCTTCCAACATCATATGGATTTTCATGGTACCCCGGGTTTGTGGATTCCCCTGGAGGGGACCCGGAAATTAGCCAAAATACAGGTAAATTTAGATTTTATTTGGAAAAATTGGGAAAAGGTTCTGCAGAAGGAAGCGTCTGTTGTTTTCCCTGCAAATGGTATAACAAAGGGTTTATGGTGCTGAAATCACTATTGAGCATATTAGCAAAAACCTCGTTAAAATTATTGTCGTTTTAGGTCCAGGAAACTGCTGCTAAAAGGGCAATAATGGGCTTTCTTATATGCATTATAGAATTCCAATAGAAACCCAGATTAGATGTCCTGCACATATAACCTGGTGGATCTCACTAGGTTCTGTTACCCAGAATCCCTTGCAAACCTAAAACTTGGTAAAAACAAAAGCATATTATCCTCACATTTCTGTAATGGAAAGTCCTAGAATCTGCTTGGATCCACAACATTCTACACAGTTCGCATTCCCCAATGCCTCCCCATAAAAATGGTACATCACTTGTGTGGGTAGACCTAGTGCCCAGAACAGGAAACGATCCAAAACGCAACGTGGACACACCACCTTTTTAAAATGAAAACAGGCCCTTTTTTTGCAAAGCACCTAGCTGTG
>NW_028245761.1:0-12042 GCF_964263255.1 Lissotriton vulgaris | reverse complement strand
CTTCTTGGAGTTCTTGAGTTCGTCGGTGAACCAGGACGCTTTCTTGCTGCCGGGTCTGCTGGAAAGGGTCTTCAGTGGTGGGAGGTTGTCTGCACAGATGGTGATCCACTGTGTGAGGTTGCTGGTAAGCATTGGCGAATTTTGCGAATCTCGCGTTCGCGAATTTTGCGGGTTTGCGAACTCGCAATCCGCAAAATCCGCGAATTCTCGCGAATTTGCGGATTTTTTTTTGTGTTCGCAAGGATTTCTGCCAGTTCGCAAGGATTTCTGACAGTTCGCGAGGGTTTTGTAACAGTTCGCAATCGCGAACTTACATGTCGGCTCGCAACGGTCACGATTATGTTGTTTCTACGTCTGGTTCATCATCATAGGTTCCCAGCACCCTCTGTTTCACCCCTGCCACCCTCTGTTTTACCCATGCCACCCTCTGGTACATCAATGCCTTATGCCAACCTCTGGTTCATCATCACTGTAGATTATGGGGGAAAAAGCAAGCACACCTGCCTGCTTCAACTGACATGAATTAATTTGGGGTTGATTTATTAATGTGTTACTGGTTTAAATTTCCAGTCTGGCACCTGCATCCTTATCTGTAATTTGCTTTCTGTTGCAGTGCAATTTTTTTTTCCAGGACCTTTGTGGCCTACTTGTAGCTATTCTATGAGCCTGCTGTGAGGGTCAGAGCAGGGTCATGCAATTGTTGCAACTAGCAACTGAACAATTGTTGCAACTAGCAACTGAACTTTGGAGGGGCCCTTGTCAGGAAGCACTACAGGGAACGGTTACTAATGATGAGTTTGAACTTTTGAACCTGCTTTCACTTTTGCAAAACTCGTTTTTCTGCAGAGCAGCATTACAGCAACTTTAATGCCCCACCAAGCTTATATGTGAAAGTTGATTTCTAATCCAAAAGTTATCCAAAGAAAATCAAAAGGCCTCAAATCTAAAAAAGTGCAGGCAAATGTCAACCTGAGGAGTTATTCTGATAAAAATAATCATTTTCAGAAGGTCTATGCTGCTTGCTAGTAGATTTCTTGTGCGGAGTTGCAATTTTTGTAATTTCGCGAGTGCGAGATTGTTGCTGCCCGCCGCACCTACATGTTCGCAATTGCGAATTTACACCGCAAAGAAAAAAAATCTGCTGCGTGCGAATTTGCGGATTTTGCGGGAAATTCGCAAATCTCGCGGATTGCGAATTTACCGAAAATCCGCAAAATCCGCGAGCGTAACGGATTTTCCGCCCATACTTAGTTGCTGGCTGCTTCATTTGGGTCCATTGTGCTGGCGGGAGGGTTCTGGCTAGGGAGGTGGTGGGCTGGTCGGTGATGATCTTGTTCCAGCTCCTGCAAGGAATCTGTTGCGGGTGGTTGGAGTTCTGGACTAATTAAGGTCCAGAGGTGCCAGGGATAACACCCGAAGACCCCTGAGTTCTACCTGTCTCGGTGCACAGATAAACAGAAACACGGGCTTCTCGATGGTGGCGTCAAAGACCAAAGGTTTATTACTGCAGGGATACAGAAGTCACAGAAACTACACACAGGCAGATTCTAGGAGCCTGTTCGATTTGTACTAAGTGGGTTGCTCCTTAAATACACAATTTTTAGCTGTAGGCAACATTCTTCACATACTCATATATTTCTTAAACTTTGTATCCTAAACAATAAATATTTGGCGTCAAACAGGAACAGTCAACGAAGTTCTGATGTCAAACATTACGAATGAGGGGTTCCCACTGTTCAATCATAATCTCATGTCATCTTCTCATTCAAGAGCCGGACCGCCTCATCGTAAATTTTGTTACCTCCCCATAATAAAGGCCCAGAAGGAAAGGAGCAGAACCAGGTGTAGGAGATAGAAAAGCAGGATAAGAGATGTTTGTGGGTCGTAAATGGGCAAGGCTACTGTCTTCGGCCGCCTAATCATGATCAGGCCAACAAGCACGAGAACCAGTATAGCAGGACTGGCCTCAGGCAGAAGAGGCAGCTTCTGTCGAGTCATGCGGCCACAGCGTTTCTGAACTAAGGTTTACTTGTCATTAACAAGGTGCATCGCCGGGCTAAAGCCTACGTGTCCTTTAGCGAAATGAATTGATCAGAGGTCACTGTTTGTTCATTGACTATGTGAGGGCAAGAATACAAGATGGATGCCGTATTCCAAAATGGATGCCATTGGTGTACCGGAAATGTGCTCATAACAAGAGTGCTCTTGCTCATAGCATAGCGAAAACACCAGGATATACTATATGGATCATTTACGGTTCACTGGTACCGGAATTATAGGTTTACGACAATGTCGAAAACACGGGTTCGAATTGTCACGGAACCTCAGACCCTCCTTTTGCCCTTACATAGGCAATTTCTCACTCTATGTCAGGGCCTATCTCGATGTTCATCAGGTCAGTGATATGTTGCTGTAGCATTATTCTTTCTCGTACCTTGTCTCCCAACACAGGCGGTTTCCTTAAATAGGTTGCAGCATAGAGGCTACACAAGGCAGGACCACACTGGATAACAAGACAGCACGAGAATAGGAACACTAAGACAATACCAATGACCATCCCCACCTTCCATCCCCACGCTGATAACAGAGTCCAAAGCCATTCCATTAATGACCAATTTCCCTTTTCTACATGAATAGAGTCAGAGATCTTGTGTAGCTTAGAGATCGCTTCGTACACTGTTGGAGCATTATTAGGGATATAAACACAGCAGCTCGATTGGATCATTCTGCATACCCCACCTCGATCTGCAAGTATTACATCAAGAACCATACGATTCTGTAATGTCATGAGACGATCCGCCTGGAGCTCAGCTGTTAAGTTACTAAGGGCACCAGCACTTTCTGTAATAGTAGACTCAACTACCCGTGTTAGCTGACGTAGATTTCTACTATTGGCCATAGGCCCCCAGAACGGAAGGAAACCTTTGAAGAAGTCTCCGGCTTCCTGACCAGCAGTATCTTCCTTGTTAAAGACGCCTCTTACAACTCTGGTTTTGTGATAATTTGGGGCAGCTGTGTATGTCGGAGGCAACAGTCGAGCAATATAACATGAACCTGAAAAGTCAGCATGCAACCATGTATATGCTCTATCTCGACAGATGAAGTAGGTACCCTTAGCAGTTAGGAAGGCAGGGGAAGAGTTTGATGGATACACATAAGTTTCAACACAGTCACTCTTCCCTAGCCGAGCTCTTGGATTCCTCCCATTACCTTGCAAACAGACTTGACCTCGGTGAGGTACGACCCAAACTGGATTGGAGCTCTTACGCTTGTTTTCACCCAAACTAATGCTATACTCCGTAGCATTCCAACTCAAATAAACTCGTAGCTCATCTTTAGGAATAAATGGGGTGTTATTGACGTCTTTAATCATGTCAGTTATTCCCTTTAACAAGGCTTTATTAGCGGAGTTATACTTGGTGGAACGTGGAGGACGCGGGGGATAGGTCTCCAGGGCATAGACAAATACAGTCTGAAAGGCCCGAC
Organism: Lissotriton vulgaris; assembly: GCF_964263255.1. Classification (NCBI taxonomy): domain Eukaryota; kingdom Metazoa; phylum Chordata; class Amphibia; order Caudata; family Salamandridae; genus Lissotriton; species Lissotriton vulgaris. The sequence continues at coordinate 8,556 of NW_028245761.1, read as the reverse complement.
ATGATCCATTATAGCTAAAAGGCAAGACCAGGTAGGGGATGCCCTTATCCATGGTATGTGGTATCAAACCACACACCCAGCAGTCCGTTGTGTTAACTACCAGTTGGTGTTGGTGCAAGAGCTGTACAAAAGTGTTATTTAAAAATTCTGAGCGTCGAGCTTGCTCATGTTCAGGAAACGGATGAAAGGAATGAAGAGAAGCAACAGTAGGAGAAACAGGAACATGGGGAGGTACTGTAGTCGTGATCGGTGCAAAGATTAAATGAATACCAAAGGCAATTCCACCCACCAACGTTATTAAAACAATCAAAAATGTAATTGCACATTGCATCAGAAAGCATTTGTTATGTAAAATTTTGTATAATCTATTCCTGCGAGCATAAATTACATTCTATCGGCACAGCCCAGGAAGTTCCATCTTCTACAACCGCTCGTGACCACTGATGATTTGTACGTAGTTGAAAATGCCTCTATCAGCCCTGGGAGTTCCCAAAACCAACAGAAAGACCGACCTTGTGTCTGGCCCCCGCAAATTCAACTAGGCACAAAGCCACGACCCTACGGCGACCCAGACGGCAAGGTAACAGAAACAACAGAAATAAACAGAGAAATACAAAAATGTTCAGTAAACTTCCTGGCCGGAGGTAATGTAATAGATCAAATATGAAAAATGCAGTTTCCTGCTTTATTTGTCCTTAGAATGAGAACGAAGGTTGTATCTCAGTTTTCCTGGCTTCGTTTGATCCGGGAATAGTCTATTTCCAGCAGGAGCAACAATGTTCGAATTCGCTGATGACAAGTGTTCGTTCGATGCAATGTTCTGGTCAGTAATCAAAGAAGCAGCTTCAGGGGGGGAGTCAGAGTTCTGTGAATCAGTTGTCAGTTCTGCATCACTAAAGGGAACATATCTAGGAACAGGTTCTGTGTCAGAGGCACCAATTCCTTGTCTAACCCAATTGTCATAAGGGAGTAGAAGGGGTACACGCTTAGTGTGAGTGGCGTGGACCCAATTTTTCCGGCCAACCACACGTACAGCAGTCCTTGTCGCCAAGAGCACCTGAAAGGGGCCCACAAACTTTGGTTGGAGATTCCTGGTCCGTCCGAAGTTTCGGATGAGGATGAAATCTCAGCTGGTGACCTGGACTTTCCGGAGGCTTTGGCAATGCATCGAAAACCTGTTGGTGAATGAGACTCAATTTAGCAGTCAAGTCAAAAAGGTAATCAATTAACATTGGGTACTCTAGCTGCTTAAATTCTCGTGGTCTCGGTACCCCCCAGACATTTGCAGGGCGACCGAACACAATCTCATATGGGCTAAGCCCTACTCGAGAGTGCACAGTCGCTCTAGTGGATAACAAAGCCAACTGTAGTGCATCTGGCCAGGACAAACCCGTGGAAGCTTGGATCTTAGCAAGTTTCAGTTTAAGAGTACCATTGTACCCTTCGACTAAACCTGCTGACTGGGGGTGGTTCGCACTATGAAATTTTTGTTTAATCCCTAATCCTGCACACACACTCTACATAACTTTCCCTACGAACTCACTCCCATTGTCTGACCATACAATCCGTGGCATTCCATACCTGGGGAAGTATTCTTTCAGGAGGATTTTAGCAGTGGACAAAGCAGTGTTATCTTTTAACGGATATGCTTCAATCCACCTCGAAAAAGCACAGACTACCACTAGGACATATTTAAGGTTATTACATCGGTCCATGTGGATGAAATCCAACTGAATCACTTCGAAGGGACAAGAAGGAGGAGCGAAATGTCCAGCGGGTGTGGGGGTTCCTCTACCAGGATTATGCATCAGGCATACCATGCAGTTCCTAACCACTCTTTCTGCACACTTACTGATTCCATCATTCCTCCAGACTGGGGCCAACATTTTACAAATCCCTTTTGAACTGATGTGCGCTGCTCCATGCGCCATCGTTACCACCGCAAGCACATACGCATCAGGCAACATCCAACGCTGATGCTCCGACAAGTCAATCCAACATCCACTTGAGTCCAATTTACCCGTTTTCTCTTTCCTTGCAATCTTTTCCTCTTCAGTCGCTTCTTCCTGAATTGCTTTCACACTTTCCACTGTGTCCTCACACATTCCCGATTCAGCAATCCATCTCGCAGACGTCGCAACGTACATCACACTCATCGTATTCCTAGCTGTCTTTTTAGCTATCTCATCAGCAAAAGCATTTCCACAACCGACATCATCCGTGACCGCTCGATGAGCACTGCACTTTACAATCGCAACTTCAGTCGGTAAGGTTAGAGATTCCAACAAGTCATTGACTAACTGACCATGCTGGATCTTAGTCCCATGGGACGTAATAAAACCTCTTTCCTTCCACAGTCAACCAAAACTATGCGCTACGCCGAACGCATACTGACTATCAGTAAACACATTCACTCTCTTTCCCTTAGCTAAAACACACGCTATAGTCAATGCAATTAATTCTGCAGCTTGGGCAAAATTCTGACTCACTCTTGCAGTCTCCACAATCGTGCTCAAAGTCGTTACTGCGTAGGCAGCTGTCACATCAATATTCTCCAATTTAAAACAAGACCCGTCAACATATAACGTGCCATCTGGATCTGGTAACGGAGTGTCCTTAAGATCAATCCGTCCTTTTGTCTCCTCCTCGGTTCTAAAACAACAGTCATGGGGTTCAGAATCACTCGACTCCTGGCTAGTCGGCAATAGTGTTGCTGGATTCAGTACATTGCATCTTTTAATCTGAATGTGACTCGCTAGAAGTGTCAGCTCATAGCCTGATAATCTAGCACTGGTGAGGTGCTGAGTTTTCGTTCGGTTCATGAGTGTATCCACGGCATGTGGAACCATGACTACTAGCATATTGTTCATGACCAGACCAGCAGATTGTCGAATGGACACTGCAGCTGCTGCTGTAGCTCTTAAGCAACTCGGCAACGCTCTGGCTACCGGGTCTAATGTTGATGAAAAATACGCACAAGGACGTTGTTTATCACCAAATCGTTGCATCAGAACACTCAACGCACAACCTTCTCTCTCATGAACATAGAGTGTAAATGGCTTGCTGTAGTCAGGTGTACCCAACACAGGAGCTGAACACAGTGCATTTCGTAACTCAGAGAAACTCTGCTGACATTCGTCTGACCATGGCACCGGACTCGGAACACCTTTTCCAGTCAGGGCCACCAATGGTTTTGCCAAGAGAGAAAAATTTGGGATCCATTGCCTGCAGTATGAAGTAATACCTAAAAATGCACGCACTTCTCTCTGTGTGCTAGGAGCATTCATCTGCGTAATTGCTTTTATTCTCTCCGGGGTCAACCTTCTTCCCTCCTTTGACAAGAGATGACCTAAGTAGGTCACTTCTTGACAACAATATTGCAGTTTGGAAGGTGACACCTTGTGATGTAAATCCGACAAATGATGCAGTAGGGAAATTGTAGCTGTTTTGCAAGTTTCCTCGTCATCAGCAGCCACTAGAAGGTCATCTACATATTGCACCAAGGCAGAACCAGGAGGAAGCACAAAAGAATCTAACTGACTTTTTAATGCCTGACTGTAAATGGATGGGCTTTCACAATAGCCTTGTGGAGCGCGCTTAAACCTGAAACTACGACCTCCTAGAGAGAAGCCGAAAATATCCCTGCTTTCCTCGGCTATCGGAATGCTGAAAAAGGCATTCTTCAAGTCGATCACTGAAAACCATGTGGCTGTAGCAGGAATCAACGTCAACAATGCAGTAATGTCTGGAACCACAGGAAACTGTGGAATCACAATTTTGTTAACCTCTCTAAGGTCAATTACAAATCTGTAGACTGGAGGTTTTGAAGGATCAGTGCGTTTTAGAATCGGCAGGACAGGGCTATTACAGACATTCTCTCTAGTTTCTTCTATTACGTCTTTCTGGATCAAATCTTGCACTATCAATAAAAGTGCACGTTCACCTTCGCTAGAGATCCTATATTGTGGAATTCATGGGAATTTAACATTTGCTTTCAAACTTACTACATAAGGAGGAATTTCCAAAAGACCTACATCATTAGGACCAGTCACCCAAAGAGTATCAGGGAGAGAACGCAGCTCCAGTGGGAGTGCATCCTTTGACAAGTACATTGGGGAGATGACTCTATTACCCAACGTAAGCTGTACTCCTGAAGGAGAACAGTACAGTGTCGCATACAGGCGTTTTAACAGGTCTAAACCAAGCAGATTTTCATTGCAACCGGTCGTCAAAATCAGGGGTGCTTTTAATTGACAAGGCCCAACAGAAATAGACAAAGGACCAGAAACAGGATTGTGAACAGGGGCGCCTGAAAAACCTACTGAAACATTCGTTAAGCCAGACAAAGGTGCGCCAGGGAGTTTCGCATGCATGATAGAACTTTTTGCTGCACCAGTATCCAACAGAAACGGTTCGACCACACCTGATGTAGCTACTGCGACATAAGGCCCACTCTGATCTACTGGAACTGATACTACTCCCTCTCTTTGTCCATGGCTGTCCTAGTACTCATCTTGTCGAATTTCCTCGCTAACCTCACAATAATCTTCAACATGGTACTGTTGAGATCTACCAGGCTGTACAGATTGTCCGTTTCGCTGATCGAAATAATTAGAAGGACGATCATTAGTCTGCGGAGGCATAGTACCTCGTCCTCGGCCTCTAGGGGTTTGCGTAAAACATCCACGACCTCTCTGAGCTGGAACACCATTATTTTGCGCATTTAGGACTGGACACTCATTCTTATAATGACCTTCCTTTTTGCAGTAAGCACACTGATTCCATTGTACCTGCTGTCTTTGGTAACCGTATTCGGTCCTCTGATATGGCCCTTGCTGTGAGTTTGTCTGATTCGTGCGAGGCGGATATGCCTGCTGTAAAAGGACTTTAGTTTTTGAATCTTTTGTTTTCTTTTCTGACTTTTCTTTCTCTTCTTTATCCCTATTTTCATAGTACTGAGCAGTTGCAAGGATTTGCGCAGTCGTAGAGACAGCCCACGCACTTTCAGAATCTTTTAATTTATTACTAAGCTCTGGTAACAAATTATGCACAAATTTATCGACAAACAATCTCTGGCCTCCCTCCGTGCTCATATCCTGACCACTGTGATCTACGAAAGTTTCTTCAAATCTAGTAAAGAAGTCGGAGACGCTTTCGTCTTTCTTCTGCTTGCATGCGGACAATTTGTCCCAATTAACGCGCAATGCTGGCATCAAAGTTTTTATTAAATCAATTATCCTACCAGGTAAATTAGCAATCAGAGGTTCGGGCTTAGAACCACCAATTTGTCGACCATCTGCCGCTACTATAGCTGCCCAATCACCACCTAGGGCAACTTGATGATTTTCGTTATGAATTTTAGCCCAAATAGGTTGCGGCACTACATTGCCAAATAGCATGTCGATGTCTGCTAAGTTCATAACACAAGCTTGAACCGTCTGAGTCAGCTCTTTATAATACCCGGCTGGATTCTTACGCGGATCTGGCAAAGCCTGTTTTACTGCTAACACTTCAGCTCGTTTCCACGGAATGTGTATCCACACTCTCTGGAACTGTGCTGGAGCGGCTACAATACCATTGACCGCATCAGCTTGAATGGCTTCGCGCCATATTGGCGGAACCTCCCTCATCGGGTATTGACGACCTTGTTTTGTGCTACGTTTCTCTAGGTCCCTTGGTGAGCGGAGAGAAGGATCAGACCTATAGCCTAAAATCAGTTCCATCGCTTCTTTTACGTCCTGACCTATTATCATACCTGCAGCAAATTTTTGCTGAACATGAATTAAATCATCCGGAACTGATTCAGAGTCATCCTCATCCCAATCCTCACGCAAAAGGGAACACATTACATCGAACACATAGCGCTGTGTCAGTTCATTCCATTGCATAAATGTTTCCAATACATCTCGTACATCATACCTTCCAACTTTTGAAATCCACCTAAGGGCCGTAGAATCTAATATTCCTCGTTCTTCAACATTAGGAAGCTGACTACGTCTCTGAGTAGAGTCTGAGGCAGGAGTTTTAATTAGAGTTTTGTAAAAAGGAGATTATTAGTGACAGATTCAGTGACAGATTCAGTGATTTTCCGACGAACAGAAAGCGGAGACATATAGCTTGCAGAAGTTTTGAGTAGAGTAGTAGTTGGAACAGATGAAACAGTAAGAGTAGGGGTAGCAGGCAAAGCAACTTGCGAAACAACAGGTATAAGCAGAGCAGGCATAGGCAGAGGAGCAGGCAACCCTGGAAGAGGGGGTGCCGGAGGAATATTGTTAACCACAGGGAGTGCAGGAACTGGATTCACAGGAGCAGGTATCCCAGGCTGTCCAGCAGCCGGTAACAAAACATGTGGCAAAGGTGGAGCCGTAGCACCCTGTGCATACGGTGGAGGTGACCTCAACAAATAAGACAACAGGGGATCCTTTTCAGGGTCCTCTACTGGCTTAGCAGCACATGATGGCAAGGCAGGGTAGCACTTGTCAATCGCCAAATTATGTTCTCTATCAGATATCTCTATCGCTTTCTCAGTTTCATTGAGTTGCAGCTGCTTAGCAGACTGCATTAAGGTCAACTCTTGCTCTTTTCGCTCTTTCTTCAATTTCTTAAGCTCTCTTTGTTTGGATTCTTTTCGCCAACAACGGAAAGAATCAAACATTGCCGGCCGGGCTTTCTTCTTAAACAGTTTTATTTCCAAATTATCAAGGATTTCAGGTTCAAAACTACCATGTAGTGGCCAACTAAGGACACCATCCTTTTTCGTGTAACGGACCCACACCTCATTATAAGATATAGGACCCACACCATGCTTGCAATAGAGCTCGTAAGTAGGAGTTCCAATCGGAGGAACCGGACATGAGTCATCCAACCGGGAATCCCTGTTGCAACCAAAACATGAAAACATACAGTTTTTCCGACTTACCATTTTGACAAACCGGAACACAGAACAAACACAAACAAAGATGCGCAATCGAACTTAGAACTTAGGCCTACCAAATTAACAAATGTATCGATACCCAAACCAAACCAAAGATTATCGTAACAAAAACAATTAGTGATAATCTACAAAACCAAGTCAAGTCAGAGAACTGAAAGGATTATCCGAACAGAAGCAACCAATTGATAAATCCTTACAAAGTAACCAAAAACAACTAGCAACCACTTAATACTTAACTGAGGCACTGAAGACGTCACCAAGGAGAAACCCGTCTACATCTCGCCGTACTAAGGTCTGCACCTCGGGTCCAAGACAGGGCGACAGTCAAGGCAGCGGACCTCTGCAGCCGTCTGAACGGGAACCCTCGTGGAAGAGAACGTCGGGCCACTTTTGCGATATACCGGGATCGATGAAGTGGGGCGCCTCCCTCTGGAATCTTCACACGAAGCTTCTCGAAATCTTCAGGCTTTTGGACCGGTACCGAATGACGTCGCCCCACGAGGGCGCCAATTGGAGTTCTGGACTAATTAAGGTCCAGAGGTACCAGGGATAACACCCGAAGACCCCTGAGTTCTACCTGTCTCGGTGCACAGATAAACAGAAACACGGGCTTCTCGATGGTGGCGTCAAAGGGATACAGAAGTCACAGAAACTACACACGGGCAGATTCTAGGAGCCTGTTCGATTTGTACTAAGTGGGTTGCTCCTTAAATACACAATTTTTAGCTGTAGGCAACATTCTTCACATACTCGTACATTTCTTAAACTTTGTATCCTAAACAATAAATATTTGGCGTCAAACAGGAACAGTCAACGAAGTTCTGATGTCAAACATTACGAATGAGAGGTTCCCACTGTTCAACCATAATCTCATGTCATCTTCTCATTCAAGAGCCGGACCACCTCATCGTAAATTTCGTTACCTCCCCATAATAAAGGCCCAGAAGGAAAGGTGCAGAACCAGGTGTAGGAGATAGAAAAGCAGGATAAGAGATGTTTGTGGGTCGTAAATGGGCAAGGCTACTGTCTTCGGCCGCCTAATCATGATCAGGCCCACGAGCACGAGAACCAGTATAGCAGGACTAGCCTCAGGCAGAAGAGGCAGCTTCTGTCGAGTCATGCGGCCACAGCGTTTCTGAACTAAGGTTTACGTGTCATTAACAAGGTGCATCGCCGGGCTAAAGCCTACGTGTCCTTTAGCGAAATGAATTGATCAGAGGTCACTGTTTGTTCATTGACTATGTGAGGGCAAGAATACAAGATATATGCCGTATTCCAAAATGGATGCCATTGGTGTACCGGAAATGTGCTCATAACAAGATTGCTCTTGCTCATAGCTTAGCGAAAACACCAGGATATACTATATGGATCATTTACGGTTCACTGGTACCGGAATTATAGGTTTACGACAATGTCGAAAACACGGGTTCGAATCGTCACGGAACCTCATGGTGCTTTGTTCTGTTTAGACCTGGGCGATAAATTCCATTCTGCTTGTGGAATTTGCCGAATTTGGGTAATTTCACCTGCCACGGAGAACGAAAAATTGCCAAAAATTCTGCGTTACATACAAGTATCAATTTACATTTTAGCCCTGCATTTCAGAAGTGGCGAAGAGTGGC
>NW_028245760.1:0-65078 GCF_964263255.1 Lissotriton vulgaris | reverse complement strand
GATTCCCTGAACTTGTAGGAAGTACTTGTTGAAAATAAAGACATTATGGTACAAGCAAAAGCTAACATGCTGAAACTTTCCAAAATACCGAACCTTCACAATGAATCTTACATACTATGCACCGCTGATGTGAGTTCATTATATACCTCCATACCGCACCTAGGAGGAATTGAAGCAATTGAACATACATTACTGAATAGTGGAATTGGTGCGAAACTCCAAACATTTCTTATTGAATTAATGATTTTCACCCTCTACCATTCTTACTTCAAAGTGGATGACCGATGGTTTCTACAACTCTCAGGGATGGCCATGGGGAATTGTGCTGCCCCGTCATACGCAAATACATATATGGAAAACTTCGAAAAGAACTACATATACACCAACCCGAATTTCCAGAAGCACGCCAAACTATACACACGATACATTGATGATCTTTTCTTTCTATGGTCAGACACCAAGGAAACTCTACATGACCTCATGACTGAAATCAATGATAAAGATCCACGTATCAAACTGACATGGCTCATCAGCGATACTGATATCGCATTTCTGGATGTACATATAAAAAATACCTCACAAGGACTGGTCACCGACCTTTATAGGAAAAGTACTGATCGAAACAATGCCTTACACTATTCTAGTTTCCATCAAGGCTCCCTCAAAAAACACCTTCCATTCTCCCAGATGCTACGCGTCAAACGCATAGTATCTGATGAACAGCTGGCTGAAGAACGCATTACAGAAATGGAAAATAGATTTCTCGAAAGAGGATATCCTCACAACGTTCTGAAAGAAGCACGTGATCGTGTCAAAACCATCTCAAGAACAGAAAGTATGACCAAGTCTCAAAAGGATTCAAAACAACGTATGGTGCTTGTGTCCAAGTATTCCACAGCTAGTTGCAAATTCAAAAAAATCATCTGCAAACATTGGCCCGTGTTAAAAAATGAACCCGATTTTATGGGGATTTTCGAGCAACCTCCAATCTTCGCTCACACCAGAAGTAACAACTTGAAAGAAATTCTGACTAAATCTATTGAGCCATTAAAACACCATCGAGGCACCCAACCTTGCCGTAATTGCAGTCACTGTAACAGCGCAATCAAAGGAAATACTATACAACATCCGATGAAAGGTCATGACGTAAAACTCAAGGTGGACGCGACATGTGACACTGCCAATGTAATCTATGCATTGAAATGCCCGTGTGGCAAACTGTACATTGGCAAGACAGAACGGAAAATGAAAGTACGCCTCAACGAACACAAGTCTAACATTAGACTAAGATCTGAAAAATCTAATCTCGCCATGCATTTCATTGAGGCTAGCCACACCATCGCTCAAATGAAATTCATTATTCTTGAAACAGTTTTGAAAAGAGAAGGAACTGACAACACCAAGTTCCTACTTAAGAGAGAACTTGAATGGATTTACATGCTACAGACTCTTAAGCCGAACGGGCTTAATGATCGTACTGAATTAAGTTGTTTTTTATAATTTTGTACATAGTATTTACAACGCTGTCATGTATATTCTGATATTGCTCACACATTGAATGTTTCGTTTCTACAGGAAACTTCTTCCGAGGTGTGCCTGCTCCCAATCAATAGTCAGTTTGCCACAGGTGGGTTTGCGATGGTTTTAAAGAAGTTTCCTGTAGAAACGAAACATGTTGGTGAAAATGCCGTGTTTTCTCGCTCTGCATGCAATAAAAAAGATGTAAAGGTCAAGTTTGTGTGCGGCTCGTTTATCTCCTGAGGGGGATGTTGTTGAAATAGATGTCGGCCTGGTTCTGCCGAGGAGTAAACGCACAGCCATCCTGAAGCGCCATGCATCCCTGCACTGAACCATCCTGCTGATAACCGACAAACGGACTGAAGGGGAATGCGGTGCTCCCGGGGACTGGACTCCGGTATGTGGCCCTTTTTCAGCCCTTAAAGTTGGCTGTTGTTGAGGGAACTTGCACCAAAATAACCTCATAAGAAAATGAACACCCACTGGAGGGTTTTAAAAAATGGAACATTTAACGAGTGAACCACAGGTTCCAAAAGCCAATTGAAAAAGAAGTGTTTCCATACTGGGCGGAGCCTTCAGAAGAAGGTATTTTAAAACCATCGCAAACCCACCTGTGGCAAACTGACTATTGATTGGGAGCAGGCACACCTCGGAAAAAGTTTCCTGTAGAAACGAAACATGTTGGTGAAAATGCCGTGTTTTCTCGCTCTGCATGCAATAAAAAAGATGTAAAGGTCAAGTTTGTGTGCGGCTCGTTTATCTCCTGAGGGGGATGTTGTTGAAATATATATATATATTAAGGTCACATGCCGCCAACTCTGGCGCAAACAAAGGGATAACGCCAAGCGCAACCAGCGAAGGAAGCACAGGGCAGCCAAATCAAGGCGCAAAAAAGAAGACATACAGAAGATGGAATCGTCGGAAAATTCACAAGTAAGTGACAATATGACGATTGTGAATTTAACCAATGCTCGTCTTAGTTCCAAAGAACAGAAAATGTTATCACTGGGGTTATCGTTTTGCCCACCATGCAAGTTTGATTATGCCAGAACCAGAATGGACTTTTTTAAATTTGTAAGAAAGTTAAAACTTAGAAAGTTATTCTTGGTTAATAAACAGAAGGCACGCAAACCACAAGAAATCAACATGGTGGAGGGCAATACTTTGTCGGTGCGAGAGTATGAATTACAATGTGATCTATAAGATCTCCTTATTGAGGGAGACCTGGACAATATCCAAGAGACATCTAGCACAATTGTAACTAATATTCCTGGCAATACATCATTTAAGCCCAAGTCAACGTTTAACCCAGTGATGGCACATGATAATATCGATGTGTTCAGTGACATGGTTACAACAGAGATGAAAAAGCTAAACAAAACAATTCTGTTGACAAACAAAGGTGTGACAAAGTATAACAATTCTTTTGGTAGCCTAATGAAGAAGTTGCAGGACGATGAAAAAGTTGTGATTAGGCAATCAGATAAAGGGGGCAATATCGTCCTTTGGCCTTTGCCCCTATATTTGGAAGAAGCGCTAAAACAATTAGGCGACAGGATGTGCTATAACAGATGTGATCGACTGGTATTTAAACAAGCATGGGATAAGTTGAACACAAAACTTTATACATGGAGAGGACAAGGGCTCCTGAGTGGGGATGAGTTGAAATTTTTAAAGACTAATCATTCTGTAATTCCGGTGTTCTACCTGATTCCCAAGATCCACAAGGACAGTGCCAGGCCACCGGGGAGACCCATAATTTCAGCGTGTGGGGGGACGTTTGAAAAAGTGTCCAGATATATCGATCATTTTCTCCAAGATTTTGTGAAATCCCTGCCTTCATATATTAGAGACACTATGGACTTTTTGCAAAAAATAAAATCTGTGGTGTGGAGTACAGAATATCTACTGATCACACTAGATGTTACTGCTCTCAATACGAGCATTAATCATGCCGATGGAGTAAGGGCAGTGAAACATTTTCTTAGCAAAAGACCTGTGTGTATGTTGGAACATAACATCATGTTGGTGGAGATGTTGGAAATGTGTCATAATAACAACTATTTTCTCTTCCAAAATCAAATGTTCCAGCAGTTGCGGGGAGTAGCAATGGGGGCCTGCTTCTCCCCCAGTTATTCATGTTTGCACATGGCGCTGTGGGAGGAGCAGGTCCTGGGCAATTTCTACAGTGAGATCATGTCTAGCAAAGTGATATCGTGGTACAGATTTATAGACGACCTGTTTATAATCTGGAAGGGGACAGCAAGTGAAGCTGAGCAATTCATTAGCAATATTAACAAGAATGAATTGAATTTAAACTTCACAGGCACTATTAGTGGAAATAAGGTCAATTTTCTTGACGTAGAGGTTTATGTAGAGGAAGGGAAACTGCAGACAAAATTACATCGTAAAGAAACTGCAGGCAACACAATCCTCCATGCCTCTAGCCAGCACCCCAACCACTTAATCCGAAGCATCCCCTATGGGGAGATGCTAAGGATTAGAAGAATCTGTAGCGCAGATGCAGCCTGTTTTGCAGCACAAAAAGAGAGCAAGGCAAGATTTTTACAGAGAGGCTATACAGATAATGTGGTGTCAAAAGCTATGGAAAGGGCCAACAAAGCTGTATTGTCCCCTACATTATCAACAGGGGCAGAACATACAATATCGAATAAAGCAGAGGGCCAACCAAGATTTATTTTGGGATATAGCTGCCAGCATAGACAAATAGAAAACATGGTTAAGAAAAACTGGCATATAATCACAGGGGACCCTGTGATTGGTAAAACACTGGCAATGTTCCCTGCAATCACATACAGCCGTGCTAGGTCCATGAATGATATGCTAGTCAGGAGTAGCCCGGAGGTACCATCCCGTGTTAATTGGCTAGGTAAAAGCAAGGGTTTCCTTAAATGTGCAGTGGGCAAGGCATGCACCATAGGGAAGAACAAAACATCATATAGCTCTCCATTTAGTGAGACAGAAATTCCCATTTCCAAAAAGATAACCTGTAAGTCAGATTATGTTATCTATGTTTTGGAATGCGTTTGTGGACTTTGCTACGTTGGAAGCACTAAGTTACAAGTCCACAAGCATATATTGCAGCATATGACGGCGGTGATTAATAAGGATGAAGCCTACCCTGTGGCCAGGCATGTCAATCTATGCCACAAGGGAGATGTAAACTGCCTGAAATACTATGCAATAGATATGGTGCAGCAATTGCGCAGAGGTGGAAACAGAGAAGCACGCTTACGAGTACTAGAAACTCGCTATATCCTCGAGCTTGACACCAAGACACCGTATGGCCTCAACGCGACTGAGGATTTATATACCTGCTTACATTTGGAATAACACCATAAGCAAGGTATATGAAACAGTTAGTAGAGCAGCATAAATGGATCAGGGCCATAGAATCGTCAAATCAAGCTATGTAATCAAGTACTGCCAGATTTTAAACAATACCAAAATAGAACACAAAAATAGGGGAAATCACACTATTTCTTTTCGTAGTGCATGGAAAACATAGAAAAACCCAAGCAGTATAGACGCAGTGGTCCGGAACTATGTTGAGAATGCCCACTTGGGCAATATTATTTGAAACCTTAAAAAACAATTGATCCCTTTGGAAAATTTGCACTATGCACTTTATTAAGTTAATATGCACTGAAGTTTGTACATTGATTTTTACTAATTTTTGTATATAGGTGTATTGCGATTTTGCATATATGTAAATATTTATTTTAAATATTTATTGTATTTATTGCGAAATGTTGCACAGTCCGTGGGATAAACTGTCAAAATGAATTAAGGTTTTAAAAATGTAAATTTAACGAAAAAAGTTGAATGGCAAATAGTCCGGACTAGGCTGAAGTATTTTCTTTATCTCTATAGGCTTGGAGCCATGTGACTAGTCCGGCACTACAAATCACTGGGTGAAATCTGACCATGTCATGTGATCAAGGGCTCCAGGGCCCGAAACGCGTCATGGCGGACGAGAGGGTGCACAGAATAAAATAAGCGTATGAATCAACCTGAGTGGGTACGTTTTCGTTTCTTTGGCTTCCAGTGTCTTTTGCAGAATTTCGAAGTTCTAGACATATATATATATATATATATATATATATATATATATATATATATATATATATATATATATATATATATATATATATATATGTATGTATGTATGTATGTATGTATGTATGTATGTATGTATGTATGTATATATATATATATATATATATATTACCTACTGGCGGTCGCCAGTAGGTAGTTATAGTTAGGATTTTTTTCAATGTTAAATCTCAAAATTCTATTTGGAATAACTTTGGCACCGGTTGACGAATCTGCCTGAAAATTTCAGGAAAATGGCCTTGTCGAGCTCCGGTCCTTCCCTGAAAGTTTGGGGGGGATACAATAAGCGGGGGCCGAGATAAAAGGGGGGTCCCAAAACGCGTTTTCCCCATGTTAATTTCCATAGGGCGGTCGATTTCACTTTTAGCCTGAACGGCTGAATGGATTTACACCAAACTTGGCAAAATTGTAGGGACTGGTAGCCCGATGTGCCTTTGCTATGTCTCAAGATATGTGCTCCAGTGGATTTTGAGTAATTTAGGTCCAAAAAAATATATATATCTATAGCAGCGCACAGGTGCGCGCACCGGAGTGCGCTCCAGGCGCGACACGCGAGGTGCGCATGGAAAGCTGATTGGCTCTCGGGTGTCTGTAAACATTCCAAACAGTCCAGAGCGGTCGCCATCTTGTGTCTCGGTAAAATCGAGACATAAGAGGTGGCTAAAACAAAGTGGGAACTGACCATAAGGCGTCAGGGATAGACCCCTTTGACCCCCTAGGTTTGATGTGGGGGCTATAAAAGGGCCCCGCGGGGCATTTAAAATATTTTTTTTTTTTTTCGTTTTGCGCGGGGGAAGCGCTCGGTGCGCGCACCAGGTAGCGCACCGGGGAGCGTAAAATGAGGGAAAAAGATGACAGAGTTTTTAAAAAAGGAAGTTTTCATTTAGAAATTGGAGGTAGTTCTTAAAAGAACTTTTTTTTTTCTTCTTTTTGTTGTTTTATATTTTTTTTGTGTTTTTGGAACTTTTTAAACTTTTTTTGGCTTTTCAAAACAGTTTTATATTTTTTTTGTATTTTTTAGGGGGAGAAACAAAAAAAGGGAATTGAAACTGGCTCAACTGGAGCAAAAAAACAAAAAACCCAAAAAATTATTTCTTTTTGGGGCACTTGTGATTATCACCTGCAAGGACGATGAGCTTAATACTTTGTTCCCCATAGGAGATAAGCTTGCCACAAGCAGTGCAAGTAATTTTAAAATCAGCAAATCTCGGCTGAATGCAAGGCATCACCTCAGATGTTTCTGGTTGCGAGGAAGAGGGTTGGTTTCTTTGGGAGGGGGTCCTTGATGACTGGGGGAGGTTACTGGCCAGTTCCCGGAACTCTGCGCGAGAGTAGTTGTTTGGATGCTTTCTTGTCATGTGCCGAATCATGGTATAGTTACCAAAAGAATATTTCTTGTTTGGGTTGCCCCGTGAAAGTTCATCATTGCAGATGAGGCAAGTCACCTTGGGAGCATTCACCTTTTTTTGCCCCTCTGGGATTGAAAAAAACTGCCAAACAATGTGTGGTTTGGGTTTGTAAGGTGTATTTTCTTCTGGCAGCCATCTTCTTCTCCCCTCCTCCTCTTCCTCTTCCTCCTCCTCCTGTTCTTGACCACCAATATAATTTGGAGCTGGTCCTCTTGGTGGTGGTGGTGGTGGTGGGGGGGCAGATGCACCAGCTGATGCTACTACTGAAGCCATTGGAGCAAAAAAGTAGAGAGAGCAACAAACAGGTCTTCCTCAGTCAAAGGACAAAGTCAGAATAAGGAAAAAAGGTGGGGTCTTTCATCATTTAGAAAAAAAAACTGTCCTGAACCAATGAGAAGTGTTATTTTCAGGTCACAAGACCAGGGGCTTCATCATTATGAAACTAAAACTGTTATGAACCAATGAAAAGTGTTATTTTCTGCTCACATGACCCGACGCGCTTACGCTACGCGCACGGGGGCGCGCAGCGTAAGCGCGTCGGAAGTTTACGTTTTGCGATCGTATTCGTTCGAGTACTTCCGGGTGCGCTTACGCCGTGCGTATCACGCGGTCGCGGCTACGCGATACGTCACGATCATGTTTTCGTTTGCGATATTGGCGCTCACGAGACGCTCCCCGGAGCGCGCCCGGGGGCGCTTTTCAGAAATACGCTTTTCGGGGCGCACTCCGGGGCGCGCTCTGGGAGCGCTCCCCCCAAAAATTAAAAAAAAAAAATGGGATAATTGTAGAGACAGGTAGCCCTATTCTGAAGTGGTTTGTAAAAAAATTAACTTTATAAAAATATGTATTGTGCTACATTGGGCTTAATATATGTTAGAGCCAAAATGTAGCCCAAATGTAGCCCAAAGTAGCCGAATGAAGCCCAAAGATGGCCACCAGAGATCAAAAATTGTAAATGTAGCCCAAAATTCAACTAGATGTAGCACAACTGTAGCCCAATGACAGAATGTACCAGAGTGTTAAAAAGAACAACTAGAGTGCTAACAGTCTTATTTATAAAGTGAAACTTATAGTAAGGAATTAGCATTTAAAAAACCTATGAAATTCACTGAAAAAAACCATAGGTTTCACACCAGTTATAGTTAGGAATTAGCATTTAAAAAACCTATTAAATTCACTGAAAAAACCATAGGTTTCACACCAGTTATAGTTAGCTGGAAATTTTACTGATATAAAACCATTGAAATTCCCACGTTATAGTTAGTCGGACTCACTATAACTTGCGCGTGCAATGCACTGCTGATGACATCACATATTACATCACTCATGACATGGTCAGTGACATCACTCATGACATCACTGATGACACCATCCTTGTGACACAGTGACAGACCTCCTTTCAGTGTAATGTAACCCTTGAAACACATATTCAAAAATAGAAACTAATATTTTCAAAAAAGTGGATATACCCATACCAGTTACAACAACCAATTCAGTAATAC
The DNA here is from genome assembly GCF_964263255.1 of Lissotriton vulgaris. NCBI lineage: Eukaryota > Metazoa > Chordata > Amphibia > Caudata > Salamandridae > Lissotriton > Lissotriton vulgaris. Next base: position 56,512 of record NW_028245760.1, on the reverse strand, counting down.
CACCATCTAATACACATCCACTCATGTGTATGTATATGGGTTATTAGATATTTTTATTAGTATCAGTATGAGTGTCTATATGGTTTGGTGGGGGTATTACTTAGCACATAGATGCATGAGTGACTGACTCTTTGTTTGTATGTGTTTTGAAGACAACATATGTACAGGACTGTATGGGTGGATGAGTGTCTATATGTGTTTGTTAGTGAGTGAATGACTGTCTCACTAGTGTCTTTATCAGTAACTACATATGTTTTAATCTAGTATATATGAATATTGATGTATATAAGTGAGTATATGTGAGAGTAAGAGATTGTAAGAGTTCCTGTTTAAATAAGTATGTGTTTCTATAAGTGATTGTTTAAGAGAATAAATATGTGTAATTTTAAATAGAAGTAAGGTGGAAGTGTGTGTATAACTCTATATTCAAATAAATGGATGTCCAATAGTTTATTTGCACGTGTGAATATGTGTGTGAGTAACTTTTGGATGAATGTCGGTGTGTAACAGGATGTATAGGTGTATCACTTCATATGATGAGTGAGTATATGTATGAGTGACTATATAGAACTGTTGGTGAATGAGTGGATGTGTATATAGATAGTGGAATTACTGAATTGCTTGTTGTAACTGATATAGGTATCTCCATTTTTTTAAAAATTTCAGTTTCTATTTTTGAATATGTGTCTCAAGGGTTACATTATAGTGAAAGGAGGTCTGTCACTATGTCACAAGGATGGTGTCATGAGTGATGTCACTGACCATGTCATGAGTGATGTAATATGTGATGTCATCAGCAGTGCATTGCACGCGCAAGTTATAGTGAGTCCGACTAACTATAACGTGGGAATTTCAATGGTTTTATATCAGTAAAATTTCCAGCTAACTATAACTGGTGTGAAACCTATGGTTTTTTCAGTGAATATATATATATATATACATATATTCGACTCACAATATAAAAAACATGTAAACAGTTCTTATTGAGGTTTTGGGAACAGCGTAGAGAAGATGGCTAAGTGCATCAACAGTCCATGGTACAGAACAGGTACATCTGAGGCAGCACATGAGAGGGGCACAGAGCATCAACAGGCCATGGTACAGAACAGAGCAGGTACATCTGAGGCAGCACATGAGAGGTGCACAGAGCATTAACAGTCCATGGCAAAGAACAGGAACATCTGAGGCAGCACATGAGAGGGGCAACGAGCATCAACAGTCCATGGCAAAGAACAGGTACTTCTGAGGCAGCACTTGAGAGGGGCTAAATGCATCAACAGTCCATGGTACAGAACAGAGCAGGTACATCTGAGGCAGAACATGAGAGGGGCTAAGTGCATCAACAGTCCATGGTACAGAACAGAGCAGGTACATCTGAGGCAGCACATGAATGGGGCACAGAGCATCAACAGTCCGTGGCAAAGAACAGGTACATCACAGGCAGCACATGAGAGGGGATAAGTGCATCAACAGTCCATGGTACAGAACAGACCAGGTACATCTGAGGCAGCACATGAGAGGGGCAACGAGCATCAACAGTCCATGGCAAAGAACAGGTACATCTGAGGCAGCACATGAGAGGGGCTAAGTACATCAACAGTCATGGTACAGAACAGAGCAGGTACATCTGAGGCAGCACATGAGATGGGCAACGAGCATCAACAGGCCATGGCAATGAACAGGTACATCTGAGGCAGCACATGAGAAGGGCACAGAGCATCACCAGGCCATGGTACAGAACAGGTACATCTGAGGCAGCACATGAGAGGGGCTAAGTGCATCAACAGTCCATGGTACAGAGCAGGGACATCAGTGGCAGCACATGAGAGGGGCTAAGTGCATCAACAGTCCATGTTACAGAACAGAGCAGGTACATCTGAGGCAGCAAATGAGAGGGGCACAGAGCATCAACAGGCCATGGTACAGAACCGGTACATCGGAGGCAGCACATGAGAGGCGCAACGAGCATCAACAGTCCATGGCAAAGAACAGGTACATCTGAGGCAGCACATGCGAGGGGCTAAGTGCATCAACAATCCATGGTACAGAACAGAGCAGGTACATCTGAGGCAGCACATGAGAGGGGCAACGAGCATCAACAGGCCATGGCAATTAACAGGTACATCTGAGGCAGCACATGAGAGGGGCACAGAGCATCAACAGGCCATGGTACAGAACAGGTACATCTGAGGCAGCACATGAGAGGGGCACAGAGCATCAACAGACAATGGTACAGAACAGGTACATCTGAGGCAGCGCATGAGAGGGGCTAAGTGCATCAACAGTCCATGGTACAGAACAGAGCAGGTACATCTGAGGCAGCACATGAGAGGGGGAACGAGCATCAACAGGCCATGGCAATGAACAGGTACATCTGAGGCAGCACATGAGAGGGGCACAGAGCATCAACAGGCCATGGTACAGAACAGGTACATCTAATGCAGCACATGAGAGGGGCTAAGTGCATCAACAGTCCATGGTACAGAACAGAGCAGGTACATCTGAGGCAGCACAAGGACATGTGTCATGCACCCCGTCCCATGGACATTAATAATGCAAGTGTGGGTCCAATGGACAATCCAGACACCAAGTACAATGACATGTGAGTGATGGGAACTGCACCTCACAGCACAGAATCAGGTGGACTGATTGACCTAGTAGCTTCGGACACAGTGGCAGGATCTGATACAGGATTGGGAGATACAGCCACAGTACCAGTGACTGACACATGAGCCATAGACCCAGGCACACTGCCAGCACCAGAAACAGGAGCGTGAGACCCAGCCACAGCTCTAGGGACTGACACATGAGCCATAGACCCAGACACACTGCCAGCACCAGATACAGGAGTGTGAGACACAGCCACAGATCTAGTGACTGACACATGAGCCATAGACCCAGACACACTTCCAGGACATGTCCCCGTACAGTGACCAACAAATACCATGCCAGCATCTGAGACATGAGAGTGGCGGACACACACAGTGGCAGTACCTGAAACAGGAGAGGGCACAACTGACACAGTGCTACTACATGAGGCATGACAGCGAACAACAGACACAGTGTCACTATCTGACACATGAGAGTGAACTGCAGCTGACACACTAGGACCACTGAAATGATGAGCCACAGGGCTGTATTGGCCAGGAGGCAGGGTGGCTCTTGGAGCTGGGGACAGATGTACTGGAGCGACATTGGGGTGGTGAGGTGTCACTGGTGTGTGTCTCCGTTTCTTTGGGATATGTAAGGGCACCCTGGACATGACTGGACTGGTAAGTGGTGCGGGCTCAACTGAAACATCACCCATCAAAGGTGGATCGTGTGCTGGTGGTGGTCTGCTCTCTGGGGACGTGCTGGACCCTGCTTGACGCTTGCTCTGGCCCTGCCTTTGGCCCTCTGTATCATGTGTAATGGGGGATGCAACAACAGTGTACTCCTTCCTCTGCTTCACCGGGGTGTGGATGGGAGTAGAGGTATGGGGGGACTCCACCTCTGACACATGTGGTGTACGTTCTTTCACCAACACCAGCTTCAGGGGACGCAGGGGTGATGTATGCCTGTCCTTGGTGGATGTCCTGTGAATGGGAGAAGCCTTGGCCCTGGGAGGTTCCTTGGCCGTGGAAGACGCCTTGGCCCTAGGAGGTGTCCTGTCTTTGGAATGTGCCTTATCCGTGGGCGGTGCTCTGTCCCTGGGAGTTGCTCTGTCCTTTGTAGTGTCCTTGTCCTTGGGAGTGTCCCTGTCCTTGAGAGGTGCCCTGTCCTTTGTAGTGTCCTTGTCCTTGGGAGTGTCCCTGTCCTTGGGAGGTGCCCTGTCCTTTGTAGTGTCCTTGTCCTTGGGAGTGTCCCTGGCATTGGGAGGTGCCCTGTCCTTGGGAGTGTCCCTGTCCTTGGGAGGTGCCCTGTCCTTTGTAGTGTCCTTGACCTTGGGAGTGTCCCTGGCCTTGGGAGGTGCCCTTTCCTTGGGAGTGTCCCTGTCCCTGGGAAGTGCCCTGTCCTTTGTAGTGTCCTTGTCCTTGGGAGTGTCCCTGGCCTTGGGAGGTGCCCTGACTTGGGAGTGTCCCTGTCCTTGGGAGGTGCCCTGTCCTTTGTAGTGTCCTTGTCCTTGGGAATGTCCCTGGCCTTGGGAGGTGCCCTGTCCTTGGGAGTGTCCCTGTCCTTGGGAGGTGCCATTGCCTTGGGAGTACCTTTTGAGGGTGATGCCTGTGTTCCATGTGAATACCTGTCCCCCAAAACCCCTTGAGGATCATGTGTGTAAACTCCAGGGTAGCTGATGTCGTGTTCTGTGAAAGATTTCCCTGTCCTAGGGGATGGTGTCTGTGGCCTCCATGCCCTGCCTTGCTGCCTGTGCCTGCTTCTAGTGCAATACCCAGAAAATGAAGCCTGGTCAGAAATGTCACTCTCCCCTGAGACATCAAGTGGTGTGGATGGGGGAACTGAAGTAAAACCTTGTCCATGCGACTGTGGAATGGCTGCAGACAGCAACATCGCCATGCATCCCTCCATGAATGCTACCACCTGCTCCAACTTCCTATCGTGGTCTCGGAATGCATTGATCATGTTGGTCTGCCCTACACACAGCTGTCGCAGCAGATCAACTGCCTCAGCACAAAGGGCAGTTTGTGTCACAGGGGCAGGGGCGGCGGTGCCTGCACCGAAGGCCACTCTGCTCCCCCTACTCTGGCGAGCACGAGCAGTACTTGTTGCAGTTGGTGGCAGTGTGGGCCCAGTGTGCTGTGTACTGACTGAAGGTGTAGATTGCCCACTCCCTGTGTCTACCAACAGTGCTGACTCACCACCGCTGTCTGAAGATGATGACGATGGTGTCTCCACATGTGAGTCCTCAGGGACAGTTCTGTCCCCCTCTCCGGGGCTGCTCTCTTCAGTCTTAGTCTGCGTGTGTGTGATCTCTGATCCGGATGCATTGCCACCACTAAGCTCCGTCGTTTGTGGGTCAGTGCCCTAGGCCAAAGATGAAAGAGAGAGAAAAGAGGTATACCTAAGTGCCACACTCACGTACGGCAAATTACAAAATCAAAACTTCCTTGACTGCTGACCAACATGTAGCACCCATCCTGCACATGAACCACCCCTACCAGACATCCTCATGTCAAAGAACCGGGGGTGCCTGTGAAACATGTACATCAAACAAACAGGGCAACTGCATGCAGACCACTAGACATGTGATGCCATGGGACCACAGACCTCAACGGCATGTCCTTGGACCCTGCACTACAATGCAACTTGTATGTCCACCTGGCTGACATGGATGCTAACGCTCACTCCGCTAATGGCACCAACATGCAATTGCAGCACAACATATACACCACGGATGTCACTACTGTGCAGCAATACATGCATGCACTCACAACTCACAAACCCATTCAGTCTGCTTACCGCTAGTTTGCTGCTGCTCCCCTCTCAACCGAGCGGACAGGTCAGGATGCGTCACACTATGATACGGAGCATTAGAGGGGTCATGGTACGTTGTGAAAGCCGGCCTGATCTGGGAATGAGCCCCAGTGTCATCTCTGCCACATTCTTACTGAGCCTGGAGATGTCGTCCCACCGCTTGTGGCAGTGTCTGTGTCACCTATTGCACACCCCCACTGCCCGTACATCAGGTGCTATGGTCCTCCATACGGCCTTGCAAAGGTGCAGCTTGACCTACCATGATGGGAGACAAGGGGGGGCAAGTCAGTGGACAGTTGGCCGTTCACACAGATAGGAGCAACACGTATCTTTCAGCAGCCATGCACAGTACAACACATGTGAAGGTCCCACAGCGCAACACCAAGATTGCAGAAGCCAGGAGTCAGATACCACCTCATGCCCACCAACATGTCCCCCACTGCACTTACCACCTTTCTGGGGGCACCGTAGAGCCGTTCATAGTGGCAGAGCACACTGTCCACAAGGACCTCCAGCTCTGCTGCGGTGAAGGGATGAGACCGGATCTCTCGAACTCTCGGCATGGCAAGGTCCAGGATTGTGGCACAACAGCAGCAGTTGTTGGAGTGCTCAGCAGCAGCAGGTAGAGGTGATGGGTGCAGGCAGAAGTTGGTGGAGTGCTCAGCAGCAGCAGATAGAGGTGATGGGTGCAGGCAGCAGTGGCTGGAAGCAGTGGATGTGTGCTGCTGAAATTCATATATTTATAGGGACCTGAGCTGATATCAGTGGCACAAGTCTGCAGCAATTGGTTTTCCCGGGCTGCCTCATTCAAAATGAGCCAATGACTGGCCCTGCTGTGACGGTGCATGGCTTCTGCTATTTTTGCAATCGCTTACGCGTCCCACGTTACCTGTTTCCATTGGCTACATGTGCAAGGACCATCACGGTCACACCCCGCCAACCGAATGTGCGCGCTACCGCGATGGTGCATCTTTTGAAAATCATCACTCACTGGCATCGCAATGTCGGAGCATGCATTTCGCGGGGGCGGGGGAGGCTAACACATACACTTGAATGTGCAAGTGGAAATGGCAGTAGGTATCCCCCTTTCAGTCGCATAGTAGCACCCACCACAGACCGCCCGGTGCGGGTGGTCATCCACCCCCGGGTGCGGGCGGTCACCCACCGCCGGGTGCGGTCAGTGGGTGACCGCCCTGTGTATTGATGTTACCCTGGCATGGATGGCCATGGCCTGTCACCCACCCCCGGATGTGGGCGGTCACCCACCGCCGGGTACGGGCAGTCACCCACCGCTGGGTACGGGCGGTCACCCACCGCCAGGTGCGGGTGGTCACCCACCACCAGGTGCGGGCGGTGGGTGACCACCCGCACCCGGTGGTGGGTGACCAGCCATGGCCATCCATGCCTGGGTAACATCATTATACAGGGAGGTCACCCACTGCCCGCACCCGGCGGTGGGTGACCACCCGCACCCAGCGGTGGGTGACAGCCCGCACCCAGCAGTAGGTGACCGGCCATGGCCATCCATGCCAGGGTAACATCAATACAAAGGGCGGTCACCCACCGCCCGCACCCAGCGGTCTGCAGTAGGTGCTGCTATGTGACTGAAAGGGGGATACCAACTGCCATATCCACTTGCACATTCAAATGTATGTGTTAGCCTGCCCCGCCCCCACGGAATACATGCTCCGCCATGGCGATGCCAGTGAGTGATAATTTTCAAAAGATGCACCATCGCGGTAGTGCGCACATGCGGTTGGCGGGGTGTGACCGTGATGGTCCTTGACCATGCAGCAAATGTTACGCACAATTGCAGTATCAAGGATCATCTTCTGTGTTGGTGGAAGGCGTACCCGGATGTTGTGTGTACCCACACTGCATGTCTCCACACACATGTTAATGTTTATAGGTGTACATGTGTGTCAGGCCATGTCCGGAATGCGTCAAGAATCATTATGTCATGTCAATGGCCCGTGTCCACGTGTCTCATTTATGTCCATTAGTTGCATGTGTGGTCATACTATTGAGCTTGCCAGTGGTTAACAAAGGCCAGGGATGTGAGCCCAAGTTGCGTCAGATGTTCATGGCTATGTGGTGACGTCTTGGTTTTGAGGTCACATGTTTCTAATTGTACACATCTACACAGTACATTAAGGCTGTGTACCCATATTTTGAAGCAGTCGTGAGTGTGTGGTTTGTTTGTGCAAGTAGCAATGATGGGGGTATACATGCATTCTGTGTATGCGTCTGTGTGTCGCCTGTTGTATGTCTATGCCTGTCATGTGAGGATGCACAGCATTGTAGGTGGGGTCATGGGTGCATGAAGACAAGGAGGGTGTGTTCCCTGTTCGTGCTGAGTGTGCACGTCCATGTGTGTCTGTGGGAATGCTTGTCCACAATGGGCCCTCAGCCATGTGATGTTGGCTGTTCTTTCAACATGTGTGCACGTTGTGTTTCTATCTAGGACCCTAATTAGATATTCCCGATTCATGCCCTTATGTGGTTATAATCAATAATATCCTTATAGAGGCATAAGAATCATATCCATATTCAGTAATAGCCCATGCAGTCCAAAGCACAGCACGGCTACTCCCATGGACTCCTAGAAAGCACAACACGTTCTTTAAACAAACCAAGCCTCCAGCAGCCCGGGAAATCCCCCCCTGCTTTTGTTTTGATTTGAACAAGAACTCCTGGAGTCCAGAAAGAACTGTCAGTTTCTAGTGAGGTCTTATGTCCAACCTTACGTCAAACTCGGCACCTTTCAGGTATAAATATACCAACAGTTGCCTTAAGCAAACACCCGGTGGTTTGGAGCAGAGCGGCTATCTACTTGCCCGAGAGCCCAGCTGATGCGAGAGCCCACGGAAGCCGCCCCTCCCATTTTGACGCACTGAGAGAGACGCTGTCTTTTTCTCCAGCCGAGAAAATCCAGCTCCGGTGTTTCCAGCCACCCTTGCGGGTTGCTGGGGGATCGAGTCCTGAGGAAAGAGATACCAGACCTCCCACATTCTATTACCAAGGTACGGAGCTGACTAAGCCCTTAAGAGAATTCTTGATGCAGATTCTTGGCAAACAATCTTAACCAACTTAACTTAAACTGCTACTTACTTACTCCTTCCCAAGTATTAGGCTTAGGTCAGGTACACGGGGTAGGCTTAGTTAGAGGCACCAGTTGAGTACGTTAGTCAATGTTTTTATGTATGTATATATTTTATCCATTTTAAAGTACCATATGGATAAGAAACCATATCAATGCTTTTACAGTATTATTTCATAATACTACTTTTACTGTACGCACTTTACTTTATGATAAGTATTGAAATTGTGGCAATTAATTTCTCTTGCATGAGAAAGAAGACTGCTCAATAAATAACCCCTTTTATTGAAAACGCCCGTCTCTCTATTTCTCTGCACTCTGGTGAAACTAAGTATGCACGGTTGACTGAGTGAAATAGCTGCCTATTGTTTTCACACGACTCTAGAGATACACTCTTTATCCTGAGGGAGCAAAGTTGTCATGTTTTTGCGGTTGTCAGAAACTGAATTCCTTCTTGTCTAAATCAGGGAAGTTCACTCCTCCCTGTTCATTCAAGAAAGTTTCTAGTGACCTCTGAGCTAGCTGGCAAACCTAAATTAAGTTTAACATAGTCAGTAGAGACCTATATGACCTCAGTCCTACGTCTACACTGCTGTTTATGTTATTCCAATGCGCAGAGCCTATTGGGAAAATAGAAACTACACTACATGGCGCCCAACGTTTGGTAAGGCGATAATCTAATGCAAGACACTAGAGTAACTCAGTCGTGCTTTTCACACAGACCCCTTTCTCCCGTAAAAACTCCAATAGACGTCTGGAGTGGGTGAAAGGTTAATATCCGCTGGAACTTAGTAGGATGAGAATCCTATGTATTCTTTTTTTGCTTTAGTCAACATTGAAGGATACAGTGTTCCAAAATATTGTGCACCTAATCTTTGTTTCCTTGGAACTCGATCTGCAACAAAAAACTTTCAGTCAATAAAAATGTCCGAAAGTGAGGACGAAAGGGAAAGAGCTAGAATAGCAGCTCAACTAATAGAGGAAGACACAAGTCTCCAAGAAAATGACCCGAATGCTATACTCATTCCAGTCAACATAAGGAGAACTATAACTCTTAAACGTATAGAAAATGGACTGACATCACGAGGTGGTACAGTCATATTCGTGGTAGAGGCCCATGAATATCGCCAGACAGAGGTAGTCTATTCATGGATACATTTTCCAGCAGCACACGCTGTGACTAAAGATTTCCACTATTACAAAATAGAGGAACCTCCGGATGTATACACTCCTTTCGAGGACGTTGAAATCCCACTAAATTACCAAGAGCACCTGCTCTGGTTTAATGGCGCCCTAAAACATCAAAATCACATCACCAGGCACGGTCCACTAGGTAGACCAGGAGCCATGTGGCCGGTTCTAGCCAGCTACACACCACACCCAGACATTGAAAAAATGTTGAACATGGAACTTTTAGCTCAGCTAAAACTCCTAATTAAAATACATAGACAATTGGTCCAATATGTCATGCGGACTTCAACAGTCCAACCCACAATTAATATTCCACAGCTGACCCCTCATCAGGGGAACACAAACAAAATTACACCACAGAACATACAATCATGTCTTGGTAAAGTACCCACAAAACGGGAACAAATTCCATTCTGGTTAGCACAAAAAATTACTCAAATAGAGGCAGTATTTCCAGATACTACTCCTACTGAGAAACACAGAATTCTGACTATCTGCCTCCCAATGGGGATCACACCACATGTGGAGGACTGTGACACTTGGGGCACAGTCTTTGCTTCTATCTACACAAAAACACATGGTGTTCCGTCTATGGCGGTTATACCAGATGTCCTAAGACAGATTCAAAATGAATACGGCCTAGAACCTGCTTTAACTCTGGGTATGAAATTACTGAAGGACTTTAAGCAGGTCTCGGCTACATTATTAGTCAACATAAAAGGAGAAGCAGCATGTGTGGTAATCCACCAGAAATTGAAGGAGACAGATATAACAGACCAACCATTTGAGCTTGCTAAAATGATAGAAAAATCCTATGAAGAACTGGGAAGAGATAGTTTGGGTGGGAAACCAGTAAAACCCCAACTAATTAAAAAATCCTCAAAAAACCTATACTAAAAATAATCTAAATATTCCAAAAAAGAGTTGGGATGGTAATAAACAATCCACTCCCAAGGAAAAACGTTTCCAGTCCAGCGGAAGGTCTCCTCAACGAAGAGAAAGATCTCCTGCCCGAGGAAGCAAGTCTCCCCAAAGGGAGCCCTCTGAGAAAAGATATAACCTTAGAAATAGGGATAATTTAAAAAAACCTGATAGATATCAAGATGTTGATACACGTCCCTCTCGATCTTTTCAGACTTCCTCACAGAAATCAGAAAAATGAGGACTGTCAGAACACAGAGAAGAGCACGTCAAGTCCAAAGACAAAGAACCTGCTCATCAAAGTAAGAAATCACAATTTCCCAGAAAGAAGGTAGCAAGTATTAAAATTAAACATGCCGAGGATTCTGAGGACACAACTAAAAAACGGAGAGTGGGCCCAGACAATGCTAGACAGCGCAGCAGAAGTGACCATAGCTCGCAAGATCCTGATGAATCTTCTGGAGACAGTTGACACTAATGAATACATTCAGGTGGAAACTGCAGACACACGAGTTAGTGTGCCCCATACACTGTATGAAATAACATTACATATAGAGGGAGATAAAACGAGGAAAATAAAAGGTCTCTTTTGGGAAAAACTTTCTAAAGGCTATGACATCCTGTTAGCTGAAAAAGACTGGCCATCAGAGTTTGTCAGCGAAGAAATGATTATTCCTGCCTTCTCAAATCATATTCCGATTCATAAAAAATAGACATTGGCAAGAAAATGGGCAGTGGCCCAAGCTCCTGCTTTATACAAAAATCATGTAGGATGGGATGAGGACTCTCCTCACCACAAAATCCAGTTAAAAAATCAGCCCACTGCACAAAGGCAGTACCCAGTTAAACAAGAAGCTAAAAAGCAAGTCAGGGAGATCTTAGATCAACTTGAATATCAAGGGGTGATTGAAGCATGCACCTCACAAATGAACAATCCTTTGTTTCCTGTCCCCAAGCCAGACGATTCATATCGTCTAGTTTTGGACTACAGACACCTTAACTCCTGTTGTAAAACATTTGCAGTACAAAACTCATATAGTGCAGCACTAATGAATAACATTGTGCGCAAAAAAATATAAAACGACATTAGATATCTCTAATGGATTCTTCTGTCAAAACATTGCACCTAAAAGCAGGTATTTGACCGCTTTCTCAATAATGGGATCGCAAAAACAATTTTGCCGACTCCCACAGGGATTCAAGAATAGCCCAGGATTATTCTCAGCAAGGGTAACAGAGTTACTACAAATATATGATGATGAGGCATTATCATATGTCGATGACATCTATCTCACAGATGATGACCTGGAGACTCACTTAAAAAGAGTGAACACGGTGGCCAAGATGGCGGCCTGAGCAGTCGCAACCGGCAGAGGCTGCTCGTCCTAAACCCCCCAGGCGATATTTTCCCGGCATTTCCCGACCTCTGCTGACGAATTTGTGCCACGGGGGGCGATCCGACACTGAGCCTGACCCGATTTACGCTGGTCGGGCACAGGGAGACGATCCAGCGGGCGCTGAACACCCATACAAGCAGCCGGAGGAATCGGCACCACGGAGCCGCCCCATGTGGCGAGGAGGCGGAAACCCCACATCGCGACGGGCTAGAGCCCGCGCCGCAAAAGAGACCTGGGCAGACTCAGGGGCTTGGCGGAGACCGGGGCCGGTGAGCTGCAAGAGCCGACACAGCGGCTGGCAGAGTGGGCGGCGGCGCCAACCAGCGAGCAGCAGCACCAGGGGCCGGGACCAGGACGCCCGGTGCAGCCCAGCGTCCTGCCGGGACACAGAGGTGAAGCGTGGGCGGCCGAAACTGCTGAGGGAGGCAACTCGGGGGGCGGCCATCGGGCCCCCGGTGCAGGTGAGACCCGACCCCTAACGGTGGGCCGCGTTAGCCAGCACAGTGGCCCGCGGAGGGGACGGCGGTACCGGCCGGTGAGCAGCAGTGCCAGAGGCCGGGTCCGGGACGTCCGGTGCAGCCCAGCACCAGCCCAGGACACAGAGGTGAGGCGAGGGCAGCCAGGACAAGTGTGGGAGGCGACCCGGAGGGCGGCCAGCGAGCCCCAGAGCAGGCAAGACCCGACCGCCGACCGCGGTGCTCGGCGGGGCCTAGAGGTAGAGAACCAAGTGCCGAGCCTAGGGCGGGAGGCAGGAGGCCCTGGAGACCGCAACTGGAGAGCGGGAACGAGGGACACACAACGGTTATCCTAGCGGCAGGCCCGAATGCGTGGCCCTCCCAAGGAGAGAAGCTGACAGTGAGGCGCGTAGAAGGCCCAGGCCACATACAGGGCAGAGGAAGAGTTTGTAGGCCGCAGCGGCCCTCACAGCGCTGCTGGATAGCGGACCAATAGGGGACAACGAAGCGACGAGGCCGGGTGAGCTTAGAGAGGCACAACAGTCCTCGGAGGGCATACGTCGAGCCCCCGGCAGCAAACACTGAAGCGACTGTGGCCCGTGGGGCGCGCTAGAAACCACCAGGTCAGTGGCGCCGCGTGCGTGTGCGGCGACATAGACGGACAGGAGAACCTCCATTCAGATCCCTGGGATAACGCTGCGTCCCCAATGAACGGCCGAAGCCCGCAAGGACACCACTGCCCCATTGCAGACCAGCTCCAGGTCTGTGCAAGCGAGGGAGCTGCTCTTCGATGGCGGACCACCCAACATGGCCTCCACGAACCGCCGGGAGGGCGCACCATACATGAGATGCTCTCCAAAGGATCACATAAAGGGGAGAAGAGCCCCGACAAGCCGGCGCCACAGGCTCAACCTCAAGATAAAGACAGGGACGAAGGAGAGGCTCCAGCAACGAAATCGTTCATGGAGAGCCTGTTCACATCTCTGAGGGAGGACATTCAAACCCTGAGGCAAGATATGGCGGGAGGCTATAAAGCACTACGGCGAGACATAGATGACATAGGGGAAAGGGTGGCAGCAGTCGAAAACTCGGAGCAGACCAGGAGCGGGGAGGTGGAACTCCTTCAACAAGAAATCATCAGGCTCCACAAACAGCAACTGGACCTTCAGACACACACAGAGGACCTGGAGAACCGCTCCAGACGCAACAACATACGAGTACCCAACGTACCACCTAAAGCAGAAGGAGGGGACATTACGGCATACTTGCAAGATCTGTTCCACAAAATATTAGGGGAAAATTAGGATTTTGACATTCGTATAGACAGGGCCCATAGGGTGGGCCTGGCGCGCCGATCGCATGCCCCCCCCCCCCGCCGGACATTCTGGCTTTCCTACCAGACTATCCCCTCAAGGAACGTATCTTGAAGGCGGCTCGTCAACAGAAGCCCATCACCTTCAGGGATCACGCACCGGAGCTTTTCCAAGACCTGTCTGCGATAACCCTGCAAAAAAGGCGGGCATTCAAGAAGGCGACTACCTTCCTAAGGGACAATGGGGTCCCATACTCCTGGGGCCACCCCTTTAGACTGATCATCAAGTGGAAGGGGTCCCTCCACCAGCTCAGATCACTTAAAGACACGTGCAAAGTTCAGGGCATCCCATATGAGGAAGACGCTCCGGAGGACGAATCAGGCCGGCGGTCCTCCCAACCAAGCTCCTCACTACGGATGAGCGACGAATGGCAACAAGTGAGGCGCAGACGCTCGCCCAAGAAGGGGTTCAGACCGGATCCCGAGACCATGGCGCACGAACACAAAGCAGCTAAATTGGTGGTTTCTAAGGACACTAACGCCGGACTTTGAGCACAATGGAGAGGGAGGGCACCATAGTCTCTCGGTAGCACTGCCGGGGGGGGGCAGGACGGGGGGCCTCAGGCTCGCCAAGGACATGCTTCCCACTACCAGACAATGAACCACAGGCCTGGACTGCTGTTGGAGAGGCCTGGGAAAATGTTCACCAGTTGGGGTTTCACAGTTGGGGTTGGGGCGGGGGGGTGGGGTGGGTGGAGAGGGTCTCAGTGTGTTCGATTTGACCAGGCGGGGCACAGGAGGATATGGGGCAGCGCTAGGCCAAGACATCAGCAGGTATCGCACCCATTACCCAATGGTTGAGGGGCTTGTCCAAATTCTCACCCTTAACGTAAATGGGCTCAACAACCCAGTTAAAAGGAGGGCACTCATCTCTTTCTTGGAAAATTCAGGGGCGGACATATGTCTTCTCCAAGAGACTCATTTGCTGGCCAAAGATTGGCACTGTATGAAATCTAGGGCCTTCCTGCACCAATACTACTTCTCCACCAATGAGAAAAAGGCAGGGATGGCCATCCTAGTGGCGAAGCATTTTAAGGGACGACTAGGGGACAAAGTGACGGAAATCAAGGGCAGGCTACTGGTCCACACAGTGCAGATTGGCGATATGACGTTCACAGTGGGGTCACTCTATGCACCTAACTCCAAGCAAGAGGCCTTCCTTAAGGGGGCGCTCTCCGAGGCACTGACTGGGGACACCAGACACATATTACTAGGGGGAGACCTGAACTTGGTCATGAACAATGAAGTGGATAGATCGGGGCGACGATTTGGGGACACAGGGGCCCTCTCTACAGCCGGGGCAAAATGGCTTGCAGATAGGGGGTTGGTTGATATATGTCGCGTGAAACATCACACGGCTTCTGGGTACACTTTCTACTCCCACGTGCACCGCACATTTGCCAGATTAGACCACTTTATCGGATCCACCGACCTGACCCCCATGGTAGAGGAGGTGGAACTCACCCCAGCAGCACTGTCAGACCATGACGCAGTAGTTCTTCGACTGAAGGTCCCACACACACGTCCCCGCAGAGGCAGATGGCGCCTCAGGGAAAACATACTCACCCACAAAGAGGTCAAGATGCAACTGTCCCAACGTATCGCTGAGTACTTGAGCAGAAACGACACAGGGGAGGTGACCCAGGTGACAGTCTGGGGAGCGCTCAAAGCGGTTCTACGGGGGGGAGATAATGGCGATTACGGCGGCCGATAACAAAGAACGCAAAGAAAGACGCAGGGAACTGGCGGAGCAGGTACTGGAACTGGAAAGGGTTCACTGCCGAACGGGGGCCCCAAGAATCTGGCGGAAACTGAAGGCGGCCAGAGCACAGCTTGCAAGCCTGGATTTGGACCGGGCGGAGTATGCGGCACTCCGCCTCCGCCACACATATTATGTGGGGGGGGACAAAACCGGCCGCCTGTTGGCCAGCAAACTGAAAGCTAAAACAGTCCGCTCAAAGATCCCCCTCATTCACAAGGAGGGTGGGGAGGAGGTTATGGAGGACGATCATATAGCAGAGGCCTTTAGGGCCTTTTATGCCAAGCTATACGTGGCAGACCCGGATGTGGATCACAGACGCGGATCCGAGTACTTGGAGGCCACAGACGTCACGGCCATAAACGAGGTTAGCGCCCAAGCATTGGAAACCCCGATACGCCTAGATGAGGTAATATCGGCGATAGCACGACTTAAACCGCTAAAAGCGCCTGGGCCGGACGGCTTCTCTGCAGGCCTCTACAAAATGTTCTGCCCTCTTCTGGCACCAGTTTTGACAAAACTTTTTAACTCCTTTCAGGGTCCCGGTTCGATCCCACGGGAGATGCTGGAGGCCGACATAATTGTTTTACCGAAACCGGGTAAAGATCTCACTAAGTGTGCGGCGTACAGGCCGATATCACTCCTCAACGTGGACCTGAAGTTGTTCACTGGGATCTTGGCGACACGACTCGGCCCCTGCTTACAGGGAATTATAGAACCAGATCAGGCGGGCTTTGTACCCACCAGGCAGGGAGCGGACAATACTAAGCGTCTGATGCACATCATAGATAAAACACACTTCAACGCCTCCGACGCGGCTTTACTGTCAGTGGACGCGGAAAAAGCGTTCGACAGGGTGGATTGGCAATACATGAATAACACCGTGGCGAGATTCGGCCTAGTAGGAGATAGGTTCCGAGCCTGGGTGGCCAGCTGTTATGAGTCCCCCAGAGCAACGATCAAAGTCAATGGGACAAGCTCCGGATCGTTCGAAATTCAGCGGGGCACACGGCAGGGTTGCCCGCTCTCCCCCCTTCCGTTCGCCCTCTATATCGAGCCGTTTGCCCAGCATGTTCAGAATAACAGAAATATCCTGGGCGTCAAGTTCGGAGGGGAAGAGCAGACCATTAGTCTCTATGCGGACAACATCTTGGTGGCTGTGGACAGTCCCAGGTTGTCTATCCCAGCATTCCTGATGGAAATGGAACAGTTCGCGGCGGTCTCTGGTTTTAAGATGAACGTGGGTAAATCCGTCATTCTCCCACTGGGCAGTAACACGCGCCAGGCTCACAGAGGAACACTCCACATAGGGGGATTGGGCGTGCACACTTCTATGCCCTACCTGGGAATTGAGCTAACTCCTTCCACAGCCCAGACGGTTGAACTTAATTACTCCAAACTACTAACACGCATACAGGGAGACATATCGAGATGGCGGCAACAACCGCTCTCATGGCTGGGCCGTGTTGCCGCTGTCAAGATGACTCTGCTGCCGAAGATACTCTACCTGTTTCAGACCATTCCGGTCACCCCCCCTCCCACCCCCCTTGGGCATGCTTAAAAAGTTACAAGACACCATACTACGGTTCATTTGGACAAACAAACGCCCCAGACTTCGGCGCGATTTAGTTACTAGAACGACAGGGGAGGGGAGGGGGGGCTAGGGGTGCCTGACTTGAAGCGCTATTTTCAAGCAGCGCAGCTGAGATACCTCCTGGAATGGTCCCGGCCACTATCAGAAAAACTGTGGCTTTTTCAGGACAGAGCAATGGCGGGTATGCCGTCGTGGAGGGTCCCCTTCCTGTCACGGGCGGACAGGCCAGCCTATCTTAAGAAGTCGCCCATCACCAAAACGCTTCTCCAGGTATGGGACGCAGTGGCGGCCCATAAGGGTCTGACATCCTTTCCGTCTCCAATGACTCCCCTGCTAGATAACCCGACGTTTCCCCCTGGGACGGTCCCCGGCTCCTTTCCCCAGTGGCAACAAATAGAACACTGCTCCACGGGACACATGTTCGATTTGAAAGGCTTCATGACGTTGGATACGATGAAAGAGCAGTATGGACTTGATAAGCCACAACGCTTCCAGTACTTTCAGCTGAGGCATTGGCTTACACATAAGGATGTAGAACCTCTAGTAGGCCCGCGCCCTCACCCCGTTCGAGAAATGGCTCCTCACTAAATCCAATGACACAAAGGCCATCTCAGACCTATACAAACTATTAGCCCCCACCCCGCCTACAACGAGATCAGCGGGTCAGAAGCGGTGGGAGAAGGAATTAGGACGGACACTTTCCGACAAAGAGTGGCAGGACATATACTACCGGGCACACCACACAGCTAGAAACGCAGCCAGCAAGGAAACAGCAGTGAAAGTGGCCTAATACTGGCATCTGACACCAGAACGCCTACACCAAGGTAATCCACAGCGAGACCCGACATGTTGGAGGGGGTGCGGACAAAGGGGGACCATGATCTACATACTATGGGAATGTGCGGAAGTGCAGGAATACTGGGAGGGAGTACTCAAGGACGTAGACACACATTTTGAGACAGAACTCCCCCGCTTCCTGGCATACACAATCCTCGGCCTCTCCAACAAACTCATGTTCCCACTCAAATCCATCAGGGGAAAACAGATGGGACTGGCACTGGGAGCTGCAACACAGCACATCCTTTCTTTATGGGGCACGACGAGGAAACCCACACACACGGGGTGGCTGCACCGCCTATGGTACATAATGTGGATGGAAAGGATTCAAGCATCACTCACACAAACATCTGGCACATTCAAAGAAATATGGCTTCCACTACTCACCCTGCTTACCCAAGAATTCACAGAGGTCACATACCCTAAATACCTCAGGGTACTCAGACTCTCGGCCAAATTCCTCAACAAGACGGGCGAGGAGAAACATTAGGCCTGGCCTAGGCCCCCTCGGACTTTGGCTGATTTGAACACACCGAGGGGAGGGGGGTGGCGGGGACTGGGTGGGGAGGGACAGTTGGGGTTAGGGTGGGCCAGGAGTAGGACGGGGATAATGGGGTTCTTGCTCCCAATGATTATTCGGGCTCCCCATCCACACGCTTACATGGACGCACGACGGCCGTCCCTGGAGCCCGGACTCTGGGGTATCCGAGCCGCAACGAGAAGGGGAAATAATGTGTAGACTTATTGAATTGCATATTGTATTGTATTGCTTAGTTGAACCCAATAAAAATAAATTTGATTAAAAAAAAAAGAGTGAACACCATAATTCTTGGGTTCGCATCAGAGGGTTACAAATTCAACTTTAAAAAGTCAAGAATTGCCCATCTAACAGTCCTGTTTTTAGGATATGAATTATCAAGTGAAGGCAAAAGCCTGGCAGACAATTTCTTAGAGAAATGTGCTGTACTCCAAGCACCAAAAACGCTGAAGAATTTACAATCAATACTAGGTTTCCTGAATCTCGGAAGAACATACATTCAAAATTATGCAGAGAGGGTTAAACCTCTCTATGATTTGATACAACCAGATTTCAAACCAATTAATTGGACTCAGAAACACACAGAGATTTTGAGATCATTGCAAACAAACATGTTAACTAAAACAAAATTACAAATTCGCGACAACGTACGCAATCTTGTAATCCGAGTCATCCCAGGAAGATGCGGATTCACATACCTGACCTCTAATGAGGGAGAAACGGTACCTATAGCTTACAAATCACATTTGTACACTCAAGCTGAAATGAAATTCAGTTCTACTGAAAAAATTCTGACTGCGGTTCAAACTGCTGTAGCAAAAGAAAGAGCCCTAGCCCAAGGCAAGAGAATATCTGTTTTTACAGCGGAATCAGCCCTTGAAGCATTTACAAGTCCACACAATCTGAATACAGTGGCATTAGATCCAAAATGGATACAATGGGAAAATTCTTTTGCTACAGAAGACGTGAAATACTATTTTGACCCGAAACTGAAAAAACTAGATGATCTAGAATATGAAAAGAATATCCTCTGTCAATCGAAATTCTGCCTCTGGAACAATATACCTGCGTAATCTATATGGACAGATTCGCACAACACTACGATGTAGATAAAAAATCCTACAATGCAGCGTGCACGATTGTTAAAGGTCGCTGGTGCTCTGGTAAATTCAAACCGATGATCACCAAAACTGAATCACTCAGAAACTGTTCAGCTCAGCGAGCTGAAATAAGATCTTTAAAGATGGTGCTTGAAAATGCTGATCGCGAATTCCCCACACTAATAGTGTGTGATTCGTATTTTTGCGTCAAGTCATACAACAGTGACATGCAGACATGGAGTAAAAACAGTTACAAAGATGACACAGGTGCCACAATAAAGCATAAAACGCTTTGGGAACAAGTAGTTCTTTTAAAGAAAGAAATACAAAAGACTCACATGATACACGCACCAACGTCATCAACGTGATGGCGTTCACGTTGCAGGGAATTCATTCGCTAACACAGCCACAGCGGCAGCGGTTCAACCGGCTTCCGTAGCCACAAAAAAGCGATCAGAAAAACACATGTCGGAGGGATGGTCGGAAGCAGAAGCGGGGAGGCCGGATAGGGTTAATATTGAGGTTTTATTTGGAGTAAGTAAGGCAAAACAAGGAGTGGAATTGTGGTTAATTATAAACAAAGTCCTTAGAAAATCCGGTAATCGAAGCGTCAGGATCCCTTCTAGGCTTCTGGAGGCTTGGTCTTTCGTCGGAAACCTATTACGGGTTTCAGGGCATCACCCGGTTCCGAAGTTACCTCAAACAAAAAAGAGAGTGGCTTTAGATATGCTGTACTTTCTATTAAATGTCCGCCACCATAACCAAGGAAGTGAAAGAGGGACTGGGTCGTGAAGTTTTTATCAAGAGCTTAAAAAAAAAAAAAAAGGTTTACAAAAAATAACAGGGTTACACGTGGGGTCCGCAATCCTACTATGGTGGTGATTTACGGCTGTTGTCGAGGAAGTCAGAATGAGGAGTGCAAGGAAGGATGCAGGGAAGTTTTAGTTCTACCCCGTACCCGCCCGTCCCCTTGCTACACCCCCACCCCTTCCCTAAGCTCTTGTCCCGTCACGTACCACTAAGAGCCACAACTCTCCTGAGTCGTGGCGGCTCGTACGTCCTCCGGGATCCACCACTCGTCTGTCCAGGTTTTGTCCTCGGTACCAGGATCGGCGTCTTCTTCGATGTCGGCGTTTCCTGCACACTCGTTCCACGGCTGGTCGGCGTCTTCTTCCGGTTTCTTCTTCGTCGACAGGGCCAAGGAGTTTCCGTCCTGTTTTTCTATTGGGACGGACTGAAGTTTTGAGGGATCCGATTGGTCCATCGGGACGGGGACTCCTCCCATCCAGGGTTGTTGTTCTTCTGGGTCACGCCGGGAAGGCTGCGGGAGGAGGGCAGAATGGCGGGTTAGTGAAACTGTTCCGGGATGGTTTTTGGCCTCATACTGGTAAGGTGTCCACACGGAAGGAGTGTCCTGTACGTTACTCTTAAGGGGCGGGTCCTCCTCCTCACATCCCCCTTCCCTAGTACTTCTGTCAGAAAAAAGAGGGTCACAGGGATATCGGGACATGAAGTCGGCATTTGTATGGTCTCTTCCTTTCCTATGGTGGACTGTATACCGAAAGGGTTGTAAAGCAAGGAACTATCGGAGGATCCTTTGGTTGTGCCCTTTGTTCCTGGACAGCCACTCAAGGGGAGCATGGTCCGTATATAGGAGAAAGGTTCGGCCATCCAAGTAATATTTGAGGGCTTCTACAGCCCACTTAATGGCTAGAGCCTCTTTCTCAATGACAGCATATTTGGTTTCCCTAGGAAATAATTTCCTACTAATGAAGAGTACAGGGTGTTCTTTCCCGTCCTCCCCCTCCTGTGACAAGACAGCGCCAATGCCATGGTCTGAGGCATCTGTCTGTAGTATGAAGGGTCTGGTGTAATCAGGATTAGTGAGGACTGGTTGGGACGTAATAGCGCTTTTTAGCTGTTGAAAAGCTGTTAATTCCATAGAGGTAGGATTCTTTAAGGTTTTCTCAGCCTGTCCTGTCTTCCGCAATAGGTCTGTTAAGGGACTCGCTAACTCAGAAAAGTGAGGAATTGATCTCCTGTAATATCCCAATAGGCCTAGGAAGGCTCTTAAATCCTTTTTACTGGTTGGAAAAGGGAACTGATCTATTGTGGCTACTTTCTCTGTTTGGGGTCTTACGGTACCGCCTCCCAGGAAGAACCCCAGATACTTTACATTTTTGGATGCCAGATGGCTTTTAGCAGGGTTGATAGTAAGACCAGCTTTTTTTAGGGCCTGAACAACTTGGGTCAGATGATACAGGTGTTCCTTCCACGAGTTACTGTAAATAATGATATCATACAAGTATGCGGCAGCATATTGGCGATGAGGTTGTAGGATTATATTCATTAACCTCTGAAAGGTCGCTGGTGCGCCATGAAGGCCGAAAGGAAGGACCTTAAAATGATACAATCCGTTAGGCGTGCAAAAAGCAGTTTTCTCCCTGTCCTGAGATCTTAAAGGAACCTGCCAGTATCCCTTGCAGAGATCTAGGGTGCTGACATACTGGGCTTTACCACGTTTTTCCACCATCTCATCGATTCTAGGGAGGGGATAGGCATCAAATTGCGATATTTTGTTCACCTCCCTAAAGTCGACACAAAAGCGGATGGAACCATCCGGTTTAGGAACTAAAACCACCGGAGAACACCACTCACTGGTTGATGGTTCTATAATGTCCATACGCAACATTTGCTGAATTTCCTCTTCGATGGCTGCCCTCCGGGCTTCGGTATACGGTATGGTTTTAACCGAACCGTTTGTCTAGGGGGGGTGTGAATCTCATGCTCTATCAATGTTGTTCTACCCGGTGACAAAGAAAAGGCATCTTGTAACGGAGCCAAGGTCTCCCTTAAGTCTCTTTGTAAGTTCTCAGCAAGATCTGAACTTATGCTTTGTTCGATGAGGGTTGTAGGTTGTTGTGCCATTAGTACTGGAGTAGGTCCTTCCCATTTTTTTAACAGATTTATATGGAAAATTTGGGTGGTCTGAGTCTGTGAATCCATTTCTAATTTATAGATAACGGGAGTGACTTTCTCTACGACTAAAAAGGGACCTTGCCACTGGCTCAACAATTTATGTTCAGAAGAGGGTCGCAATAAGAGAACCTGGTCTCCAACTTCCAGACTCCGTTCTTTAGTGGACTTGTCGTACTGTTTTTTCTGGGCTAGTTGGGCCTGTTCTAAATTTGTTCGTACAATTTCTCGGACTTGATTTAGCTGGGACTTAAGACCAGCCACGTACTCTAACAAGGGTTTGCTGGTGTCTGTTTCCTCTTCCCACTCCTCTCTAGCCATATCCATAAGAGTACGGGGCCTTCTACCATAAAGTAGTTCAAAAGGGGAATATCCCAAACTTTTTTGTTCATGACACCTGATAGCAAAAAGTGCTAGGGGAAGCATATCTTCCCATTTCCTGGCTTCCAAATTGAGTAACTTTTTTAAGGTGGTCTTTAGGGTGGAATTATAGCGTTCCACCAACCCATCAGTTTGGGGGTGGTACGCAGCAGTGCGGATTTGCTTAATATGCAACTGCTGACACACTTCTTTCATCAGACGGGATGTAAATGGTGTACCCTGATCAGTCAGGATTTCTTTTGGAAAGCCCACCCGGGTGAAGATGTTGATCATGGCTTTAGCTACCTGTGTGGTGTTCGGTTGACTCAATGCTACTGCCTCAGGGAATCTTGTCGCATAATCGACTAGGACTAAGACATATCTACACCCGGTGCGGGAAGGAAGTAGGGGCCCTATAATATCCATCCCAACCCGTGAAAATGGCACATCTATCACGGGAAGCGGTTTCAAGGGAACCCGCAACCGAAGACTCTGACTGGTTTTTTGACATACTACACATTCTTTGCAGTATTTCCTCACTTGGTGATATATCCCTGGCCAATAGAATCTATTCAATATAGCTTTCTCAGTTTTCTCCCCTCCAAAATGTCCTCCCAACAGGTGACTGTGGGCCAAATACAAAACTTTCTCACGAAAGGGTACTGGTACTAAGAGTTGGGAAGGTTGTGTAGGACCAGCCTTTCTATACAGCAGTCCTTTTCTCAAGAAGAATTGTGGACCTACGTGAAGTGGGTCCTCCTGTTCGTTTGCTTGTTTCCATGCCTCTTGAAGGGTAGTGTCCTCTCTTTGTGCTGCTCGAAAGTTTTGATCATGATCCCACAGGGAGGATTCAGCATTGGTCAGGAGAGCCGGTTTCCCTTTTCGTTTTTCCTCTCTTCGCTGTCGTCTACTTTTCCGGCTTTTACCCTGATCCCCCTCAGTGTCGGGCTCAGAAAAGAACGGGGCTTCTTCCCTCCAATCGGTATCATTCTCTCCCTCTCCAGTTAAAAGCTGGGTGAACCTTGGATAGTCCGTACCTAGTATCATGGGTTCAGGTAACTGGGGAAGGAGTCCGACTCTCATTTTAACAGGAGTCTGGTGGGGATGATGTTGGATGTCTAGATCTGTTAAAGGATATAACTTGTTATCGCCATGGATACACTGAATGTTCACCACTCCTGTAGGGACGGCAGGTGAACCAGGAACTAAATGAGGTCTTATCAAGGTCTGTTTGCTTCCTGTATCTACTAAAGCCTCTTGAGGCGTTCCATTGACAGCGATTGTACGATGGAAGGACCCACCCTTGGGTCCGTTGTATAGCACCTTAGTAAAACCAACCTCCATGGGCTCTTCTTTCTGCGGACACACTCTGGCAATATGTCCGAAACCCCCGCAATGGTAACACTGGGGTCCTGAAGGGGCTACAGGTCTGGGGAAGACCGGAAGATGTTGGGGTATCAAAGTTACTGTCTCTGGCTTCTTGGAAGCGGAAAAAGGACGGGGTGGTCTGACCGACGGGTGATTAGAGGGCTTCCATGGGGGTTCATCTTTTCCTTTTTGAAGTTCTTGGGCTCTGAAATAGGCCGAGGCAATCTCTACAGCTCTGTCTAAAGTTAAGTCGGTGTGTTGCCTGACCCATTTTTGGATAGGGGAATGTAAGGAAGAAAGAAATTGTTCCAAATAGATCTTTCTACAATAGATTCTTTTGTACTTACTAACGGCTTTAACCACCGGTCTGCAGCGTCTTTTATTCGGTAACAAAGGGCTCTAGGGTTCTCTTGAGGACCTTCCTTCATGAGTCTCAGACGAATTCTATAGGTCTCTTCGTCTATGCCCATTCGCTCTAGGACACAGCGTTTAATGTCAGAGTAAGCTGTGGTTCCTAAGGGATTGGCCGCTTGATATGCTGCCTGGAGATCCCCACTCAGGAGGGGACCGAGGTATTGGCCTCACCGATCCTCGGGCCATTGTGCAGCACGGGCCATTCTTTCAAAGTTAGAAAGGAAAAAGTCAGGGTCCTCACCGGGTACGTATTTTTGTACCACCACTAAAGGAGGGGCGGTGTATCCTCTTGGC
The DNA here is from genome assembly GCF_964263255.1 of Lissotriton vulgaris. NCBI lineage: Eukaryota > Metazoa > Chordata > Amphibia > Caudata > Salamandridae > Lissotriton > Lissotriton vulgaris. The sequence continues at coordinate 31,427 of NW_028245760.1, read as the reverse complement.
TGATTCAAAGTTTCTGCCAACTTCCCTATTGCGGTTTCTTGGGACTGCTGTTGTCCCGTAAGGGCTTTGCGCATTGCCTCTCTATCCGTTTCTGCGGTTTCCAGGAATTGGGTCATAACTTTTTCCAAACGTTCTTGTCCTTCCGACATCTTCTTAATGACGGCCTCCATGGCTTCCGATCCCACTTCTGACACCAAATGTCGGAGGGATGGTCGGAAGCAGAAGCGGGGAGGCCGGATAGGGTTAATATTGAGGTTTTATTTGGAGTAAGTAAGGCAAAACAAGGAGTGGAATTGTGGTTAATTATAAACAAAGTCCTTAGAAAATCCGGTAATCGAAGCGTCAGGATCCCTTCTAGGCTTCTGGAGGCTTGGTCTTTCGTCGGAAACCTATTACAGGTTTCAGGGCATCACCCGGTTCCGAAGTTACCTCAAACAAAAAAGAGAGTGGCTTTAGATATGCTGTACTTTCTTTTAAATGTCCGCCACCATAACCAAGGAAGTGAAAGAGGGACTGGGTCGTGAAGTTTTTATCAAGAGCTTAAAAAAAAAAAAGGTTTACAAAAAATAACAGGGTTACACGTGGGGTTCGCAATCCTACTATGGTGGTGATTTACGGCTGTTGTCGAGGAAGTCAGAATGAGGAGTGCAAGGAAGGACGCAGGGAAGTTTTAGTTCTCCCCGTACCCGCCCGTCCCCTTGCTACACCCCCACCCCTTCCCTAAGCTCTTGTCCCGTCACGTACCACTAGGAGCCACAACTCTCCTGAGTCGTGGCGGCTCGTACGTCCTCCGGGATCCACCACTCGTCTGTCCAGGTTTCGTCCTCGGTACCAGGATCGGCGTCTTCTTCGATGTCGGCGTTTCCTGCACACTCGTTCCACGGCTGGTCGGCGTCTTCTTCCGGTTTCTTCTTCGTCGACAGGGCCAAGGAGTTTCCGTCCTGTTTTTCTATTGGGACGGACGGAAGTTTTGAGGGATCCGATTGGTCCATCGGGACGGGGACTCCTCCCATCCAGGGTTGTTGTTCTTCCGGGTCACGCCGGGAAGGCTGCGGGAGGAGGGCAGAATGGCGGGTTAGTGAAACTGTTCCGGGATGGTTTTCGGCCTCATACTGGTAAGGTGTCCACACGGAAGGAGTGTCCTGTACGTTACTCTTAAGGGGCAGGCCCTCCTCCTCACAACACATAGATGGAGAAACCATGCTGGCGGTAAAAGCGTCATTAAAAGGCGATTTTGCAGCATTACCTCTCAACTACCCACTCAGTAATACATACAAAATTGATGCAAACTCCGTTCCGTTTGCTCGAATCCCTGGAGTGGGGAATAGAGTAATTCCAAACATGAACCTGAGAGTTTTCTTGATTGAAGACGCACACATGGGATTGGGTTTGAGGCACCAAGAGATATTGAAATCTCTGATAGAATTACAATCACAATACTGGTGGCCGGGAATGAGCGTAGACATTTACAGTTTTGCAAAAAATTGTGAGGACTGCAACAGAGATCGCAGTTGTGAACCGGACCAGGCAACAGCCCAGATACCACTATTAGAGAGCATCAGGCTATCTATAGCTAAGAAATCCAGTCGGAGAAATGCATCCCAGTAATTATTAAAACTTGATTCACTTAAAAATGTAGACACCAGCGCTCGGCTGACGCCATAACTGTTATAAAAGATTTGTGAGTCTTTATCGGCACATACGCAATTGGCATGCTACATTCTGATCAGGGTCCTGCGTTTAGCTCTCGAGCTTACAAAGAGGCCATGAACAGCATGGGCATTGCATTGGGGTACTCTTCTCCCTTCCATGCTGAGGGAAATGCGGTAGTGGAAAGAAAAAACCGGGACATAAAGCAATCTATAACGGCGAGGGTATTAGGTTCGGGTGTTGGGTGGGTCGCACATTTAACAAGTGTCCAACGTAGTCTTAATAATCTGCCAAGAAATTCTCTGAAAGGTCTCACTCCATACGAACTATTGTTCGGTACTAGAATGCACATTCAGGATCTTGATTGTCACACTTCAGTGGTAGAAGAAAAATCCTTTGATATCAAAAACCGTTTGGCTGTTTTACAGGATTTAAATGAAACAAGAAAAAACCTGAGTAACATAAAATTGAAACAACAGCCGACAGCCACTGGTGAAAAACCACCTGTCCCAGCAAGACCTGTCTGGATTCCAAAGATTGGGGATCTGGTCAGAGAAAAGATTGCGGTGAAGAAGGAATGTGGGCCTTCTTACAGAAAAGCAGTACCTGTCTTAGCTGTCAACGGAACAAGATCAGTTGTACTACCGCCCTTGCTGGTAAAAAGGAGAACAGAGTGTATCCATCGACCTGGTAAAACCACAATCATGTGGCCAATAATAAGTAGTATTATTTACAACAAGGGGTGGTGAGGGACAGAGTCTCTGAATTAAACAGAATACTCTCACCCAGTCAAGAGATCAGGGCTAGATCCAACACCGTTTTTTAGCTCACTGCACCATCCCAGTTTCAGAACCTGGCTGTATGCAAATTAGTCTGTTCCTGTCCCAGTGCATGATGGGAACAGGGCAAACCAAACTACAAAAGCCAATTCTTACACTGGGAAGGAAACAAGCTACCGGGGACCGGTTTCTGGCATTTCAGCCTCTTCGGCCCGGCTTGCTTGAATCCTGATGGTGCAATGAGCAAGGGACTCACATCTTAATAAGTAGTAGGCCCAGTGGACTCCCAAGAAATAGCAGAATACCAAAATTTGCTATAATCCAAGAGGCTCATACTGAGAGACTAATCACATTTGATAAACCTGCAGTGAATAACAAAGGACTATGCAATAATGCCATGGAACTTGTGCCTCTTGAAACCCAAATTGCAACAGTTCGTCAGGAAACACCAGTCTACAATGATAAAGCCTCTGACTATGCTGATGAAACAAATAAAAATCCAAAAGCAAATGAAAATCCGGAAATAATTCCAACAATTGACAGAACTGCATCTGGCTACTTCATCAACTTCGACGACTTTTCTGAAGATCCAAGCGAGCATGAAGAAAAGCCTGCAACAAAAACTTTCAAAGACAAAGTAATTGAACTTTTTCACCAACTAAAAGAAACATATCTGATTTCACCATGGATTGAATTTTGGTTTGTGTTAGGTGTACTTACTCTCCTGCTTTGGCTCATCATGGTTCTATGTTTGGGAAAATTCATAGCTGGAAAATATAGTACAATGGACACAGCAAGTCAGAACATCATCTTGGTCCTAAAGCCTCACACATCCTCCAACATCGTGAAACGAGAACTGTCATCAGTAAACATCTCAGCCAATCCAATACCCGGTGGGGTAGCATGGGACAGAACTGATTATGACATTTTTGGCCCAGTGGAACTCTTGAAATATCCACACCAGTTCAAGGTTTAATTAAGTGACTTTGTGACACCAAGTACCTTCTCTGATGATTGGGACTTCGAAAATATTAATAATATGATGTCAGATTTAGTAATGAACAAAGAGTTATCCCGGTGCACTCGAAAGTTCAATAATTTTTACCGCTGGATTAATGAAGTTCGTGGAGTGGCGCTCTAGTCGTCGCACGTAGGAAATTTGATCCAATTTGAGCCAAGATAAAAGTCTCACCTTCCAAAAAGCAGACAAGGGCGGCGCTCTCATAGTGATGGACACTGAATTTTATAACATGAGCGTCAATAACCATGTTCTCAACCAGGATATTTACCTACCATTACCAGGAGATCCAACACAAGAATATCAGAAAGTTTTACAACTAATAATGGATCATGCACTCACGATGAAATGGATCAGTCAAAAAACTCATGCATTTTTCCATTTGAAATACCCTAGAAGACGCAACTATATATGTTGCCCAAGATCCACAAAGATCCTATCAACCCGCCATTCATACCCATCGTCTCGGCCTGTGGGTCCATTTCGGAACCTATAGGGACATTTATTGACAAATTTTTACAACCTCTGGTTCAAAGCAGTGAAACATACATAAAGGACACAACGGCCTTTTTAAACATGTTACAAAGCGCAAAACTGCAACATGAGGATACTTATTGGCTATGCACGATCGATGTGATCGCGTTATATACTTCTATTCCACATAAAGAAGGCATTGAAGCGCTCGAATGGAGCCTATTAAATAGCGACTTGGAAGAGCATCAAAAAATCTTGATTTTAGAATTAATGCAGTTCGCATTATACCACAGTTATTTCGAATGGAATGGTCAATTCTTTAATCAATCAAATGGCACTTCAATGGGTTTGGGGGGGCCCCCTCATACGCCTACATTTTCATGCAAAAGTTTGAGAGAGACCACATTTTGAGCAATCAAATATGGACAGAAGGTTTGATCATGTTCAAGCGTTTCATCGATGACATCTTCCTCATTTGGCGAGGATCAAAACAACGACTCGAAAAAAACATTGAGGAGCTTAACTCTCATAATGAAAGGATAAAGTTTACACACACCATTTCCAATAAACCCATAGCATTTCTGGATATACAAATCATATTAGTCAATAATGAAATCAGCACGAAAGTCTTTCACAAACCCACAGACAGAAACGCGAGGCTTCTATTTCAAAGTTTCCATCCTGAAGCTCTCAAGAAACACCTGCCAACTTCACAATACATTAGACTCAAGAGAATAACATCAAATGAAGACTTTGCAGGCATGTCAATTAAACAACAAACAGAGAAGTATGTTCAAAGAGGTTATCCCACAGACATTTTACAAAACGCCTTAGCTAAAGTGGACAAAATGAAGAGAATTGATTTATTGACACCAAAGGTCAGACAATCGGAACAGAAAACTGTCTGTGTATTGAAATATTCCTCGGACTCGAACAAAATCAAACGTATTATAAACAAACATTGGCATTTGATCCAAACTGAACCTGATCTAAACAACTTATACAATGACAAAATCACGTTTGCTTTTCAAAGATCGAAAAATATCAAAGAACTACTCAAAACTCCTCCTAAGGAGGAAAAAACATGGAAAGGGATGTCCAAATGTTTAAATTGTATCCACTGTAACAATGTGTTGACGGGAAAAACTTTCATGCATCCTACTAAAGGCTTTCCTATAGAATTGCATCACTCTAGCACATGTGATACTGCCAATTGCATATACTTGATCAAATGCCCATGTGGCAAAGTCTACATTGGACAAACGGAACGTAAAATCAAAGTCCGCAATACGGAACATAAGAGTAACATAAGAGTAACATCAGACTTGGAAATATGAAATCAGCTTTAGCAAGCCACTGGAAAGAAATGGGCCATCAAATTTCCCAACTTAATTTCATGGTTATCGAGGTGATCCTACAACGCCCCGACCTGGATCCAGTCAAACAGAGACTAAAAGCTGAATTTTACTGGATAAAAAAATTGCACTCCAGCCACCCCACTGGTTTGAATGATCGGATTGAACATTCGTGTTTTTTATAACACTCTGATCTTTGACATTGACTTCTTGTTAGACGGACCGGGAGGGTCGGCCGAGTATAAGGGGAGAGGTCTCCAGGGAGAGCCGTCTCCAGCGATCGTACAGACAAGTAACTTCCCCCCCACAGACGGACACCACACAAGGATAAGGTTAAACGATACTTTATCAGCAATTCTTTGAGTACGGTCAAATGGTACAAGGAGGTCTGGACTCAGGGGTCCCCTCGGTTCGAGTCTCTGGTGGGGAAAAGGGGTAGCGGGACAGTCTTGTTACCAAATGGGTGGATGGATAGCTCTCAATCCTCGAGCTCGGCGTTCTAGATGACCGGGCCGCGACAGAGCCAGCAGGTCCCGAGATGGTTGAAGGTGGCGACGGTCCGCGGCGGAGCCAGCAGGTCCCGATGAAGATGGAGGTACAAACGGTCCGCGGCCACGCCAGCAGGTCCCGACGACGATGAAGGTTTACGGAGGTTGCGGCAGGGCCAGCAGGCAGTACGGTAGTTCGCAAGGTAGGGCTACGGCAGCGCCAGTAGTCCGTCAAGGATGAGTTCTTCTCTGCGTCTCTCGACTCCAAGATACAACTGCCTTCCTGCTCTGGAGCTGCCTCAGTTATAGGGCTGATGCCCTTTGATGTCCGGACCCTCGCACTTGGAGATCGGTGGGTCCAGGATGGGGGAGTCCAGACACCCAGCAGGGGGGTGGAGCCAGCACCCGGGGAGGCTGGGGGCGAGCGGTACCTGGTGGGGGAGAGCCATCGACACCTCTTTCTCCCATTGACCTGCCAAGTAGTCCACTCACCTCCTGGGTGGATGTTGGTGCCGGGATGTCTGAGGCCTGGCCAGGCCCAGGGTTAGGGTCGGTCGGAGGCCACGCGGCCTCGTGGTGCAGTGTCCAAGATGGCGCCCAGGTCGGGCGCGCGGCCCAGTAGTGGATCGGGCCCAAGGGGTCGAGATGTTCCGAGGCAGGGGTCCCGGAGGGGACGGAAAACGTGAAGTGGTGGTGGGCAATACTTGAGGGACCGGGCTCGGGCCTGGTCGGGCAGAGGGGGAGCGGGTCCTTCATGTGGCCTGTCCAACATGCGTCCCCCCCAGCTGAAGGCGGGGAGAGTCACCCATCCTCTTGGGGACTCTCCTCGTCGAGGCGGAAAAAGCGTGACAGGCCATCCGCGTTGGCGTGGTCTTGCCCAGGTCGATGTTCCACAGTGAAGTCCATCCCCTGTAGGGAGATGGACCAACGTAGTAGTTTTGGGTTCTCCCCCCGCATCTGCATCAGCCACTGCAGGGGTCGATGATCGGTCTGGACCCGAAAGTGTGTGCCAAAGAGATAGGGCCGGAGCTTTTTGAGGGCCCATACCACGGCGAAGGCCTCCCTCTCGATGGTGCTCCAGCGTTGTTCTCGAGGCAGGAGTCGCCTGCTGATGAAGGCCACTGGTTGATCAAGGCCTTCGGGGTTCAATTGAGACAGGACCGCCCCAATGCCGTGGTCAGAGGCATCCGTCTGGACGACGAATTCCCGGCTGTAGTCGGGGGCCTGAAGCACAGGGGCGGAGCACATGGCGGCCTTCAGTTGTTCGAAGGCTGTTTGACAATCTGGGGTCCAGTTGACCTTCTTTGGTTGATTTTTGGAAGTCAGTTCTGTGAGGGGCCCCACTAGGCTACCATAGTCCTTCACGAACCGTCGGTAATAGCCCGTGAGTCCCAGAAAGGCGCGTACCTCGGTCTGGGTGATGGGGGCTGCCAGGACTGGATGGCGGCGATCTTGAGCTGCAGAGGGGCCACCAGGCCGCTTCCCACCTGGTGTCCGAGGTAGGTCACGGACCCCTGACCAATCTGGCATTTGCTGGCCTTGATCGTGAGGCCAGCTCGCTGAAGGGCCTCTAGCACCTCTCGGAGGTGGTGGAGGTGGTCGGACCAGTGGTGGCTGTATACAGCGATGTCGTCTAGGTAGGCGGCACTGAATCCTTCGAGTCCGGCCAAGACCTGATTAACGAGTCGCTGAAACGTTGCTGGGGCATTCTTCATGCCGAAGGGCATGACCTTGAAATGATAATGGCCGTCAGGAGTGGAAAACGCAGATCGTTCTTGGGCCCGGGGTGTGAGGCCGATCTGCCAGTAGCCCGCCGTCAGGTCGAAAATGCTGAGGTAGCGGGCAGCTCCCATGCGGTCGATTAGTTCATCTGCCCGGGGGATGGGATGTGCGTCTGTTCTGGTGACTGCATTCAAGCCCCGGTAGTCGACGCAGAACCGGAGTTCCGGTGTGGTGCCGGGGGTGGCTGCTTTGGGGACCAGTACTACTGGGCTGGCCCAGGGGCTGTCTGAGGGCTCAATGACCCCGAGCGTGAGCATCTTGGTTACTTCTTCCTGGATGCAGGCCCGTACCCGATCTGGTACGCGGTAGGCCCGGTGGCGGATAGGGGGGCTGTCCCCCGTGTCCACGTCGTGCACACACCAGGAGGTGACACCTGGGGTGAGGGAGAACAGGCTGGCGAACTGCAACAGAAGGTCTCGGCATTCTTGGCGTTGTTCCAGGGTGAGGGCCTCCGAGAGTTGGACCCCGTCCACGGAGCCGTCTTTCTCCCGAGTCCGTAGGAGGTCAGGGAGGGGTTCGGAGTCTTCTTCGGCTCCATTGTCTGTGGCCATTAGGAGCCTGAGTTCTGAACGCACGAAATGGGGTTTCAGTCTATTAGCGTGGAGGACCCGGAGGGGGTTCCGTGAGGTTTCCAGGTCGATGAGATAGGTGACAGGGCCCTTGCGCTCGACTACTTTGAAGGGCCCCGTCCACTTGTCTTGCATGGCGCATGGTTCGGTGGGGGACATCACCCATACTTGTTGGCCGGGTTCAAATTCGATGGAGGAGGCATTTTGGTCATACCACTTTTTCATGTCCTCTTGACTGGCCTCCAAGGTTGCTTTTGCCAGCTCTCTGAACCGTCGGGTCTGGTTGCGGAGGGTTAGGAGGTATTTGAAGACATCTGGAGGGTTCTTTAGAGGGGGCATTTCCCAGCCTTCCTTGACCAGGCTGAGCGGTCCCCGTACGGGGTGTCCATACAACAGTTCAAACGGGCTGAAGCCGAGGGACTTCTGGGGGACCTCTCGATATGCGAAGAGGAGGCACGGCAATAGCACATCCCACTGGCGGCGGAGTGGCTCTTCCAACCCCCCAATCATCCCTTTGAGCGTGCGGTTGAACTGCTCAACGAGTCCGTTTCCTTGAGGGTGATAGGGGGTCGTGAATCGGTAGGTGACCCCGCACTGTTGCCAGAGGGACTTCATATATTTTGAAATAAAGTTCGTGCCTCTGTCGCTGACGACTTCTCGGGGGAAGCCCACACGGGAGAAGATCCCCATCAGGGCCCGGCCGACTACCGGGGCTGTCACAGTTCGCAGGGGAACAGCCTCGGGGTAGCGGGTGGCGTGGTCCACCAGTACCAGGATGAACCGATGTCCTTGTGCTGTACGGGGGTCCAGGGGCCCCACAATGTCTATCCCGACCCTCTCGAACGGGGTGGTAACCACTGGAAGTGGTTGCAGGGGGGCTTTTAGTTTGCGGCCGCTCTTTCCACTGGCTTGGCACGTGGGGCAAGATCGGCAATGCTGGAGTACATCATTCCTCATTTTAGGCCAGAAGAAGTGGGTCACTAGGCGGCTGTAAGTTTTATCCTGGCCCAGGTGTCCAGCCAGGGGGACATCGTGGGCCAGATTTAGCAAGAAGTCTCTAAAACGGAGGGGCACCACTAGCACTCGACTGGCCCCCAACTCCGCGATCCTTTGTTCACTGTATAGCAGCTCATTGTCCCAATAGACCCAATGTGTTCCGGAGGTATCCCCTGCGCTCTGGCGAGGGCTTGTTGGCGGAGTCCCTCGAGGGAGGGACAGGTCTTCTGCTCTTGGCGAAATTGCTCCTGTGTGGGCCCCCCCTCTTGATGCCACTGGTCGAGGCCAGAGAGGTCCGGAGGTTGAGCTGGTTCTGGGGGGACGGCACGGTCGGCGTCTTCGACTGGAGCGACCGGGGGAGGAGGCGCCGGCCATTCAGGTTCCTTGGGTCGGGGATTGGTCCGGGCGGCCATGGACCGGGTGGTGACGCACGCCCAGTCCGGGATGCCTAACATCCCCAGGTGTTCTCTTCGTTCTACGGCTGCCCACGGGGAGCTTTCAAGGTCATTCCCCAGGAGGCAGTCTACGGGGGCATCATCTCGGACCGTCACCTTCAACATGCCGGAGACTCCTCCCCATTCAAAAGGGACGCAGGCCATCCGACACAGACTTTCCGAGTTATCGGCTGAACGGACAGGGCAGAGAATATTTGGTAGGAACTGTTCTGGGGTCACCAGGTGACAGCGGACGGCTGTTACACTGGCCCCGGTGTCACGGAGGGCTTCGGCCCGGCGTCCATTGATGCTCACCCATTGGCTGTACTTCCGGGTGTTAGCGGGTAGGGGGACCCGCGGGACCATGTCTTTCCCCCCTAAGCAGGCTAGAGCCATGGCGGCTGGCTCCCATTCTTGATGTTCTTGCTCATATTCTTCTTGTTCCTCGGAGATCTGTTCTTCCCCCAGGGCAGCGGCAGCCACCTGGCGGGGTCTCGGGCTCTGGTTCTGTGGGCAATTTGGGTCGTTTGCGTAGTGGCCGACTCGCTGGCATCGGTGACACGTGACATTGGCCCTATATCCCGGTCGTGCCGGGGTGCTGCCCCGGTTGGCCGGGGGAGTGGTGCTGGCAGCGGGGGCGGCCGGAGTGCTGTCTCTTCCTCTTCCTTGGCCCCCCCCTCCTCCTCCTCAGGGACGGTGCTGACCGTGGTGGTTTCGGTTCTGTTCATAGGACCCATTTCGGCCCACTCTGGTGATTTCCCACCGGTCAGCTTCGGCTGCGAGTTGCCGTGGATCAGTCAATTTGCTATCGAGGAGGTGCTGCCGGAGCTCGATGAAGCAATTGTTTGACAGATGCTCCCACACCATTAGATTGAAGAGTTGTTCGTAAGTTGTGACATTGCTTCCTTTGATCCAACCCTCGAAGGCTCTGCTGAAATAGTTAACGTACTCCACCCAAGTTGTACCCGGGATGCGGGTGCAGTCTCTGAACCTCTGGCGGTACATCTCGGGTGTGAGCCCATAGCGGGTGAGGAGGGCCGCTTTCATGTGGTCATAGGAGGTCATCAGATGGTCCGGGAGCTGAAGCAGGGCATTGCGGCCCTCATTGAGGAATCTCCCCCATAGACCGGCTCCCCAGTCGCTTCGATCGATCCGGTGGGAGGTCATAGCTATTTCGTAGGCCTTGAACCATTGTTGGATGTCGTCCTCTCGGAAGTATTCTCGGACGACATCCTTGGGGATGTGTACCTTCTTATCTGTTGCTCCCGGGGTGCGGGGTTGCTCGGTCGCCCCTGATTCCTTGTTCTGCTTGCGTAAGTCTATCTCAGCTAATTTGCGCTCATGTTCATATGCCAGTCTTTTTTCCTCGAGCTCTCTTTGTCTCTGTTTTTCCTCTCTTTCTTCTCGGAGCCTCAGATGTTCTAAGTTCAGTTTCTGTTCGGCCAACTTGAGTTCACCATCCATTTTGAGCCGGGCCATTTCTAGTTCGTGTAGTCTTGTTCTATCTCGTTCCTGGATCTCGTTTTGCGAGAGACCCGTTCTTCGCTCCTCGGGAGCCGCGGTGTCTTTTTCTACTGCTGCGATATTTTGGTCCGGGGGTCTGACGGCCCCGGTTTCTGCCCAGGACTCCAGGGCCCGTTTGAAATAATCTTTGGTACTTAGACCGGTGGTAGCGATACCTAATTCACGATGGCTGTATTCTTCCACTTTCTCCATCTGAAATTTCTCGGTGGATCCGCTTTCTTTGGTAGTCATCGTGATTTCGTCGTGGGGTGAGCTACTCTCTGTACGATTATGCAGTGATTCGGATCGCGCCGCTGGCCACCAATGTTAGACGGACCGGGAGGGTCGGCCGAGTATAAGGGGAGAGGTCTCCAGGGAGAGCCGTCTCCAGCGATCGTACAGACAAGTAACTTCCCCCCCACAGACGGACACCACACAAGGATAAGGTTAAACGATACTTTATCAGCAATTCTTTGAGTACGGTCAAATGGTACAAGGAGGTCTGGACTCAGGGGTCCCCTCGGTTCGAGTCTCTGGTGGGGAAAAGGGGTAGCGGGACAGTCTTGTTACCAAATGGGTGGATGGATAGCTCTCAATCCTCGAGCTCGGCGTTCTAGATGACCGGGCCGCGGCGGAGCCAGCAGGTCCCGATGAAGATGGAGGTACAAACGGTCCGCGGCCACGCCAGCAGGTCCCGACGACGATGAAGGTTTACGGAGGTTGCGGCAGCGCCAGCAGGCAGTACGGTAGATCGCAAGGTAGGGCTACGGCAGCGCCAGTAGTCCGTCAAGGATGAGTTCTTCTCTGCGTCTCTCGACTCCAAGATACAACTGCCTTCCTGCTCTGGAGCTGCCTCAGTTATAGGGCTGATGCCCTTTGATGTCCGGACCCTCGCACTTGGAGATCGGTGGGTCCAGGATGGGGGAGTCCAGACACCCAGCAGGGGGGTGGAGCCAGCGCCCGGGGAGGCTGGGGGCGAGCGGTACCTGGTGGGGGAGAGCCATCGACACCTCTTTCTCCCATTGACCTGCCAAGTAGTCCACTCACCTCCTGGGTGGATGTTGGTGCCGGGATGTCTGAGGCCTGGCCAGGCCCAGGGTTAGGGTCGGTCGGAGGCCACGCGGCCTCGTGGTGCAGTGTCCAAGATGGCGCCCAGGTCGGGCGCGCGGCCCAGTAGTGGATCGGGCCCAAGGGGTCGAGATGTTCCGAGGCAGGGGTCCCGGAGGGGACGGAAAACGTGAAGTGGTGGTGGGCAATACTTGAGGGACCGGGCTCGGGCCTGGTCGGGCAGAGGGGGAGCGGGTCCTTCATGTGGCCTGTCCAACACTTCTGAAACTACTCTGGTCCCCATCATTGATCTACTATATTTGTATATTCACAGCATTTGTCCAGCTCATACCAGGTGCATTTATCATTGCAACATTCAATATTTATTTATGTCTAGTTTGTGTATCTCCAGTGCCCCGTGTTTCATGAATATCATTGATAATGTTTATCACGTATAGCGTCTTGTTTCGAAACCATCATACTCTGAACATGTGATCTGGTGCTCGCGCCGTGATTGGTCACGGACGCGATCACATGATACATATTCCACCAATGATAGCTATTGTTGTAACCCTGTGGTAAACCGACAGAACACGCTGAGACGCGAACGCGTCCTGTCACTCGTAAGTTATGATTTTGTGTATAACTTTGTTTTAAAGCATCGTTGACAATTATAGCGGTATGGTGAACCTTTAAAGACTGTGTTGGCATGATATCGCTTAACTATAGGGTGTGTCGTTTACCTGGTGGCGTTTATATTTCTGACTTAGGTGGCACATTTATTCTTTCCTTTTTTCCGTTTCAGAAGTTAGGTAACTGTTTTGAAATTTCTGTTGCAATGTTTTCGTTTGATGCTATTTTAGAGTGATTAATTTGGTCCTGTTTGATCCCTTTCACATACCCCTGACGAAGGGTCATGTTCTTGAAGACCCGAAATGCATTGGGTGTAAAGAAAGATTGAGAAAATGTTTAAGGAAGTGTCTACTTAAGAATTGAATTATGTTAACAAGGATACTCATATAGTCAAATTGAAGTGAACAATTGGAATACATTCATGAAGTGAATAAAACACATGAACTTTGATAAGAAACTTCGTTTTCATTGTTAATTTGGCGCTCAGCCTGGAGAATAGGTGCCGCTACCCTCAACACTTTCAGTCAGATTTAGTAATGTCAGCCAAATTTACAGAACATGATTACTTACAGGGTTCATCGAATTATGAAGAGTTATACTGTTATAATCATTTTGGTGATCACTATTTGCATAAAACTGCTCAGCCTAGAAATGTTTTATCTTATAACCAATAGGAATACTGTCCAACTCCGCCAAAAGGCAGCTCGAAAACATTTTATGAGAAATTCCAGTACTTCTCGGGGTTTAATAACAGTGATCCAGAAACGCTTTACTTTAAAATGTTAAGTAGGACAGGAATTAAAACAATGTTGACAAATACTAAATTGATTTATTCTGAAAATTATTATGACAAAATGTCTACATTTGGTTTCGAATTTTGGAAAAACACTATTGAAACAAAAACGATCTGGGGTACCAAAGATTGGCAAGTAGAAGGCCTAGAAGCATTATTTAGGGCCTGCATGATCCCAGAACAAATGATATTCTTGAATGACACAATTCAACAAAGTACTTGTCTTGGCCTAGCTAAGATAAAAGACTTAAATGCACCGTCTATTCCGAAACCCATAACTGATAGTGATAGCACTACAGATGTGGAGATAGACGTATCCCATATTTTACACCAAAACAGAACACATCCTGATTGGAAAAAGCGGTTGATCTGGTCAACAGACACAAATAACTGTCAAGATAGATTCCTGAACAAAACACAGGGGTTCAAAATGACCAGGCCAGACCCAAGATACTCCCAGAGACAACATCCGGGGATAGTTACAACATACAGTGTAGGGAAACTATGCCTTGAGTGGCTAGCGAAATCCACACTGGCTGAAATTAAGCAACACTTGACTTTACTTAAAGACGGTGCTGACTTATGTGATTTCATATTGGGACCACGCAAACAGCGTCAAAAACGTTTCATAGCGGCCGGTATATACGCTGCATACAACAAAGCTTGGAAAGTAATGCAAATTGAAACAGCAGAGAAAATACGAGAAATTGATCGTATACATTTGGAAAAATCACTTTCTGTTGTGGACAATGGGTTAACGACTCTGTCTTCAAGAATATATTCACTGGACAGTATTGTATCATCTGCCTTTGATATAATAGAACAAGACTTGCTAATGTTACAACATGGTCAGTCCCAATTGCGTTCTATTGTACAGCTTGGCTGGACCTTGCAAAATCTGCGTTCAGGCTACGTGCCATGGCGTTTAATCAACACAATGTCATTATTCAGTATCTTTAACCTTACTGATAAACAAATCAGTTTGGCACAAAAAGGAGCAGATTATACAATTCTGAGGATTGAAAAACTTGAGAGATTACCTTTAACAATGCCAGAGAGACCTGTCATTGAATGAATAATACATGGAACGATTACAATTCCGATAACAACTTTCCAGTTCAAATATTGCCAAGAATATATACCATCAGGCCAGTATGAAAGGTTGGGTAAAGAATACATCAAATCAACCTGGGATTTACCTTACACACACAGATGTTATAGTGAAGGAAAAAAGGAGGTATTCCTTAGTGGTAAAATTTTTAAAAAATCACTAAGTGGTACACTTCTGTGTCAGGGTATTAATTTGCATGGAGCCTGCGAAGGGTCTTCAAATAAACTTTCATGTAACCTGCATGGCACGCCTGCAAAACAGATAGAGCCATTTTTTAGACAACTTTCTAACGGGAGTTACGTTTTAATAAGTGGCCACAGCTGTTGTGGCACGGTGCCAGGGAAAGCCTATCTCATGACCGTAACTTCCAGGGTCGTTTGCTGTATGCAAGTATTGTGTCCACACAGCAATCCAGATATGGGGGCTGCGTTATGGCCTTCCTTGAATATCTCTTCTATTCGAATTGATACTTTAAGCAGAATGAAGTCTATTCTTTTACAGACAACTGTGCCTTTAACGTCATCCAAAGAAACGTATGTTCTGCAAGTGGCAAGGACATCAGCAGAGACACATTCCCTTTTATCGACAAATTGCCCCGTGCATTTCGTAGAAATATTAAGCCAAATCTTAAACCTGTCTGATACCAGTGGCATCGCACATGTATTTAAGACTGTTTTTTCGGGACTGTTAGCACCCTTTGAAACAGTTCTGGGCATCTTCCCGAATTTTTTCCATTCTGTCTTTGGCGGTCTACCCTTAATCATGAGACTCGTGGCAGGAATTTTATTTTTGTTCCTTCTGCTCCGATATGGCAAGCCAATACACAGACAAGACTCCAGCAACGATAGAAGAAACGATCCTAGCAATACGATACCGAGACCGTATCACTAAGGTCCTCGGATTGGCCCGGCTAAGAGATCTGAGTACAACCTGGTTTCTTTCATTCAGACCGATCTGGCAGAATTGCATCTTACCTGTGCTTCGATGTGTGCTATGCGGAGAAGAATGCGAGTTGGACGTCTGTCTTACACTACCATAAGCAAGACCAATGGATATCGATACTTTGCTAGGTCCTGTAACGACTTATGCATCGTGTTGTCCCCAGCGGCTACCTATTCTGATGACAGCATTCGTTGAGACATCACCACTACGAGTTGGTGGCGGTGAGGTACGAGAGGAAAGCAGCACCGAACAGGTACAACCTTCTGTGAGCATTGCTGATCCTAACATCGATGATAGCAATCACGCAGAGAACTGCACAGTTGTGGTATTTTCGAACTTGCTCGAACTTTCACCTGATGTGGTAGACCAATTTTTTGCGAGTCTGTCTGAAATGATGTTCTCCCCTGAACAACGAGAATGAAAATTTTTAACAAGCACACAGCGTTCCCTGAACTCTGAATTCGGCCTTCAGTTTTGATAAACAAAGCTACCGAAAATACTTGGAACTATTTTTTCCCCTGAAAGCGAAATTATTTTTGTCCATTTTCCAAAATATATATATATTTTTTTTGGCACATGGTACTCTGCTTAAAGTAGAACTATTCTTAGAGAACAGAGCTTCTATTTGTAAGATACTAGAGACAATATTTTACCTCAGCCTCTAGCACATATACAGTATTTTGTATAAATATGTGATGGAATGGTCTCGACCTTCTTTTCTGTATTCAGAGCCATTTCATGTGTAATTTTCGCAATTCATTCAGCTGATATATATATATGCATTTAACTGAATGATGACACTGCTTGAAAAGCGTACAGTACCAACACTCATTTTCGTGTGTTTACCATATACCATTTCAAATGCGAAATATGTATTTTGCTGTGGGTTGGAGAACACACATGCATCGTTATATGTTTACTATTGCTTAGTATTTAGTAATGATGGACATTAATCCGTGGAGTGGGTGTTGTGTTTCTATCTAGGAGCCTAATTCGATATTCCCAATTCATGCACTCATGTGGTTATAATCAATAATATCATTATAGAGGCATAAGAATCATATCCATATTCAGTAATAGCCCATGCAGTCCAAAGCACAGCACGGCTACTCCCATCGACTCCTAGAAAGCACACTGCGTTCTTTAAACAAACCAAGCCTCCAGCAGCCCGGGAAATCCCCCCCTGCTTTTGTTTTGATTTGAACAAGAACTCCTGGAATCCAGAAAGAAGTGTCAGTTCCTAGTGACGTCTTATGTCCAACCTTACGTCAAACTCGGCACCTTTCAGGTATAAATATACCAACAGTTGCCTTAAGCAAACACACGGTGGTTTGGAGCAGAGCGGCTAACTACTTGCCCGAGAGCCCAGCTGATGCGAGAGCCCACAGAAGCCACCCCTCCCATTTTGACGCACTGAGAGAGACGCTGTCTTTTTCTCCAGCCGAGAAAATCCAGCTCCGGTGTTTCCAGCCACCCTTGCGGGTGGCTGGGGGATCGAGTCCTGAGGAAAGAGATACCAGACCGGCCACATTCTATTACCATGTTACGGAGCTGACTAAACCCTTAAGAGAATTCTTGATGCAGAATCTTGGCAAAACAATCTTAACCAACTTAACTTAAACTGCTACTTACTTACTCCTTCCCAAGTATTAGGTTTAGGTCAGGTACACTGGGGTAGGCTTAGTTAGAAGCACCAGTTGAGTACGTTAGTCAATGTTTTTATGTATGTATATATTTTATCCATTTTAAAATACCATATGGCTAAGAAACCATATCAATGCTTTTACAGTATTATTTCATAATCCTACTTTTACTGTACGCACTTTACTTTATGATAAGTATTGCAATTGTGGCAATTCATTTCTCTTGCATGAGAAAGAAGACTGCTCAATAAATAGCACCTTTTATTGAAAACGCCCGTCTCTCTATTTCTCTGCACTCTAGTGAAACTAAGTATGCACGGTTGACTGAGTGAAATAGCTGCCTATTGTTTTCACACGACTCTAGAGATACACTCTTTATTCTGAGGGAGCAAAGTTGTCATGTTTTTGCGGTTGTCAGAAACTGAATCCCTTCTTGTCTAAATCAGGGAAGTTCACTCCTTCCTGTTCATTCAAGAAAGTTTATAGTGACCTCTGAGCTAGCTGGCAAACCTAAATTAAGTTTAACATAGTCAGTAGAGACATAGATGACCTCAGTCCTACATCTACACTGCTGTTTATGTTATTCCAATGCGCAGAGCCTATTGGGAAAATAGGAACTACACTACAAGGCCATGTCCGGAATGCGTCAAGAATCATTATGTCATGTCAATGGCCCGTGTCCATGTGTCTCATTTATGTCCATTAGTTGCATGTGTGGTCATACTATTTACCTTGCCAGTGGTTAACAAAGGCCAGTGATGTGAGCCCAAGTTGCGTCAGATGTTCATGGCTATGTGGTGACATCTTGGTTTTGAGGTCACACGTTTCTAATTGTACACATCTGCACAGTACATTAAGGCTGTGTACCCATATTTTGAAGCAGTTGTGAGTGTGTGGTTTGTGTGTGCAAGTAGCAATGATGGGTGTATACATGCATTCTGTGTATGCGTCTGTGTGTCGCCTGTTGTATGTCCATGCCTGTCATGTGAGGATGCACAGCATTGTAGGTGGGGTCATTGGTGCATGAAGCCAAGGAGGGTGTGTTCCATGTTCGTGTTGTGTGTGCACGTCCATGTGTGTCTGTGGGGATTCTTGTCCACACATGGGCCCTCAGTCATGTGATGTTGGCTGTTCTTTCAACATGTGTGCACGTACCATTGGACATGTTTGCACACAGGATGTTGTTTGTGGGTGAACATTGTGTGTGTAGTTAGCTGTAGTGCCTTATATTTCGGTCACGTCACACATACAATCAGTGTCTGCAACATGTATTATTCGTATTGTGTTGGTCAAGATGTGATAGTGTGGCACAGCTGTGAGGTGTTGGTCAATTGACATCTGCTCCCATCTACTCCCACACAGGAGGGCTCCAAATGTGCATCGACCATACACTGTGCTGGAGGACATGGTTGAAGAGGAGGTAATCCGCAAATTCCGGCTTGAGCGACCGACATTGCAGGACCTTGTAGCCCAATTTGCACCTCATCTGCAGCCACGCAGGCCATATCCAGGAGCAATTATACCCACAGCAAAGGTGATGGCGGCACTTCACTTCTTCGCGACAGGCACTTTCCAGTACACAGTTGGTCATGCCGGGGGGATGTCCCAATCCATGTTCAGCATGGTACTGCGGGATGTGCTGCAAGCCATGATGCGTTACAAGGATGATTACATCCATTTCCCACATCTGGCAGAGCTGGCTGCAGTGAAAGGTGACTTCTATGCCCTGGTACAGATTCAACACGTAGGGGGTTTCATTGATGGCACACATATTGGTCTGATTCCACCCCAGGCACATGAACCCATCTATCGCAATCGGAAGCACTACCATTCTATCAATGTGCAAGTGGTGTGCCTGGCTGACAACATCATCTCCCATGTGTGTGCCAGATTTCCTGGGTCGCACATGACTCCCACATCCTGCGGAGAAGCATTGTCCCCCAACTGATGGCTAATCTGAGTCAAGAACGTGCGTGGCTTGTAGGTGAGTGTGCTGTGATGACTACTGTTTTGTATGTGTGCCATGCTGTTCCCACCAATCCTGGTAATGATGTATGTGTCTGTCATCCCCCTACCTAGGCGACTCTGCGTACCCAAACCGCCTGTGGCTGCTAAGCCCCCTACGGAATCCTACTACCCCAGGTGAACTGAGCTATAATGAGGCTAATGGGAAGACACGCCGGGTGGTGGAATGTACATTTGGACAGCTGAAGTCTAGGTTTCGCTGCCTGGATAGAACCGGAGGGGCCCTGCCATACTCACCCGGCATAGTATGCAAAATAGTGATTGCCTGCTGCATGCTACACAACCTGGCATTACACAAGAATATTGAACTGATCATGGACCCTGCAGACCAACAGGTTGCTCCTCCTCCCATACCACCCATGTCCAGTGATGAGGATAGTGGGGAGGAAGAAGGTGTGGACCAGAGGCGTCAGCTCATTGCTCGCTACTTTCCTTGAATGTGAGTAACTACCTCTTGTGCTGCTGTTCAATGCGTGACGTATGTCTGCTGGTAATGGGTGGATGTGGTGTGTGAATCCTGCCTGTTATGTTCTGTTTGCACATGGGTGTGGGACATGGTGTACGAGCAATGCTAACTGATGTGTGTCCCGTGATCCCCTTACTCTGAGATGATTGTGGGACGTGGGATGTTGCAGTACGTTGTTGTGTGATGGGTGTGATTCAGTTTCCTGACCTGTGCTTGTTGTTCTCTGATTGTCCATAGGTCACTCACACAGAGCCATGATTCCAAACAACATTCATCCCTGCACCTGGTGATGACAACAACTGAGACAAACCTGTGTTTCAACATGGAGATGACACAGCCTTGAGTGTTTCTGTGATTTTTATTTGCAGGGTGTGGATTACTGTTAGTGCATATTTACAAATAGGTGTTGGGGGAGAAGTGTGAGTTGAAGGTCATGTCAGATGACAACACCCTGGGGACACAACATTGTGTGATGTACACCTAGTCCAACAGACGTGTGCCAATGCTTGGCATTGTGGGGCAAGATAGTTTACAGAGTGAATGCCAGGCTCAAGGAAGGGTGAAGTCAGTGGCGGCCCCTCTTCGAGCGGGTGGATGGTGCATTGCCACTACTCTGTGCTGGATCCAGCCTCGGACGGCCCCTCCGTCTTTGAGCCGGAGCGGAGCCAGCTGTGGGGACAGGTTGTTCTGGGACCACCTCCCTGTCAGTGGCCTCAGGTGATGGTGGCGGTGGTGTTGGTGCCCTGTCTCACTGGCCACTTGGAGGAGGGGAAGGTGGTGTGGCTCGGGATAACCACTCCCTCCAAAGAGCTGTTTGCTGCCCCATGAGGTCAACAATTTGTCCATGGAGCGCAACAGCTGGCAGGTCTGTAGCGAGTCTTGGTGTGCCCGATCCGCATGCGCCTGCGACCGCTCGTAGGAGGCTTGCACTCTGGCAATGGCATCCAGGGTCTCGGTCCCAGGATGAGCTGGGTCTTGTTCCTGACCTGGCTGTGAGGGGGGCGACTGGTGCTGCCGGTTGCTGGTTTCGCCTGTCAATTTGCGATCACCTGAGGGACAAGAATTTAAGAATCAATGCTGTGGACATGACAGGTTTGTTGTTGTCACATTACACATTTCTAGGGAATCAGGACATGGTTGTTGGTGTCATCAATCAATCAATCAATCAATCAATCAAGGCATATGTATAGCGCGCTACTCACCCGGGAGGGTCTCAAAGCGCTGGGGGGGAGGGGTCCGTCACTGCTCGAACAGCCAGGTCTTGAGCTGCTTCCTGAAGGAGAGGTGGTCCTGGGACAGCCGAAGGTGGATGGGGAGGGAGTTCCAAGTCTTGGCTGCCAGGTAGGAGAAGGATCTTCCTCCGGCGGTGGCTCGGCGGATGCGTGGTACGGAGGCAAGGGCGTGGCTGGTCGATCGTAGTTAGCGGGAGGGCGTGTAGAAGGTCAGGCGGTTGTTGAGGTACTTTGGGCCCATGTCGTGGAGAGCCTTGTGTGCGTGGGTGAGGAGCCTGAACGTGTTTCTCTTGTTGACGGGGAGCCAGTGCAGGTCTTTCAGGTGGCCGGAGATGTGGTTGTGTCGTGGGATGTCCAGGATGAGTCGTGTGGAGGTGTTCTAGATGCGTTGGAGTCTTTTTTGAAGTTTGGCTGTGGTTCCGGTGTAGAGGGTGCTCCCGTAGTCCAGTCGGCTGGTGACGAGGGCCTGGGTGACGGTCTTCCTGGTTTCGGTGGGGATCCATCGGAAGATCTTGCGGAGCATGCGCAGGGTGTTGAAGCATGAAGAGGAGACTGCGTTGACCTGTCTGGTCATCGAGAGGGAGGAGTCCAGGATGAAGCCGAGGTTGCGTGCATGGTCCGTTGGTTTGGGAGTGGTGCCCAGGGCAGGGGGCCACCAGGAATCGTACCAGGTGGAGGGCGATGATCCCAGGATGAGGACTTCCGTCTTGTCTGAGTTGAGTTTCAGGCGGCTGTTCTTCATCCACTCGGCGACGTCTTTCATCCCCTCGTGTAGACTGGCTCTGGCGGTGTCGGGGTCGTTGGTGAGGGAGAGGATCAGCTGGGTATCGTTGGCGTAGGAGATGATGTTGAGGATGTGTTGGCGTGCGATGGCAGTGAGGGGGCTCATGTAGACGTTAAAGAGGGTTGGGCTGAGTGATGATCCTTGTGGTACGCCGCAGATGACTTCGGTGGCTTCGGATCTGAACGTGTCATCATGTTTGTGTGGTAGACAGTACTGGGCATTATGGTGGTGTGGAGGTGGGGAGACAATACTTGGATACGTGTGGTCCGGTCCTGCTATTGAATTGTGCCCCTGTGAAGATGCCTACCTACCTGTAAGCTTGAAGGGGGCAATGCACTGGTCAGCAAATGGTGGGCGGACTCCATCTTGCTCAGGGATGGGACATGGGGGCCTGTTGGGAGTTGTAGTGCTGGATCCAACACCCCACCCACCCCTACCCTCCCTGTAGACATGGGGGCCTGTTGGGAGTTGTAGTGATGGACCCACCCTCACTGTAGACAATTCCAATAACAACTTTCCAGTTTAAATATTGCCAAGAATATATACCATCAGGCCAGTATGAAAGGTTGGGTAAAGAATACATCAAATCAACCTGGGATTTACCTTACACACACAGATGTTATAGTGAAGGAAAAAATGAGGTAATCCTTAGTGGTAACAATTGTAAAAAATCACTAAGTGGTACACTTCTGTGTCAGGGTATTAATTTGCATGGAGCCTGCGAAGGGTCTTTAAATAAGCTTTCATGTAACCTGCATTGCACGCCTGCAAAACAGATAGAGCCATTTTTTAGACAACTTTCTAACGGCAGTTACGTTTTAATAAGTGACCAAAGCTGTTGTGGCACGGTGCCAGGGAAAGCCTATCTCATGACCGTAACTTCCAGGGTCGTTTGCTGTATGCAAGTATTGTGTCCACACAGCAATCCAGATATGGGGGCTGTGTTATGGCCTTCCTTGAATATCTCTTCTATTCGAATTGATACTTTAAGCAGAATGAAGTCTATTCTTTTACAGACAACTGTGCCTTTAACGTCATCCAAAGAAATGTATGTTCTGCAAGTGGCAAGGACATCAGCAGAGACACATTCCCTTTTATCGACAAATTGCCCCGTGCATTTCGTAGAAATATTAAGCCAAATCTTAAACATGTCTGATACCAGTGGCATCGCACATGTATTTGAGACTGTTTTTTCTGGACTGTTAGCACCCTTTGAAACAGTTCTGGGCATCTTCCCGAATTTTGTCCATTCTGTCTTTGGCGGCCTACCCTTAATCATGGGACTCGTGGCAGGAATTTTATTTTTGTTCCTTCTGCTCCGATATGGCAAGCCAATACACAGACAAGACTCCAGCAACGATGGAAGAAACGATCCTAGCAATACGATACCGAGACCATATCACTAAGGTCCTCGGATTGGCCCGGCTAAGAGATCTGAGTACAACCTGGTTTCTTTCATTCAGACCGATCTGGCAGAATTGCATCTTACCTGTGCTTCGATGTCTGCTATGCGGAGAAGAATGCGAGTTGGACGTCTGTCTTACACTACCATAAGCAAGACCAATGGATATCGATACTTTGCTAGGTCCTGTAACGACTCATGCATCGTGTTGTCCCCAGCGGCTACCTATTCTGATGACAGCATTCGTTGAGACATCACCACTACGGGTAGGTGGCGGTGAGGTACGAGAGGAAAGCAGCACCGAACAGGTACAACCTTCTGTGAGCATTGCTGATCCTAACATCGATGATAGCAATCACGCAGAGAACTGCACAGTTGTGGTATTTTCGAACTTGCTCGAACTTTCACCTGATGTGGTAGACCAATTTTTTGCGAGTCTGTCTGAAATGATGTTCTCCCCTGAACAACGAGAATGAAAATTTTTAACAAGCACACAGCGTTCCCTGAACTCTGAATTCGGCCTTCAGTTTTGATAAACAAAGCTACCGAAAATACTGGGAATTATTTTTTCCCCTGAAAGCGAAATTATTTTTGTCCATTTTCCAAAATATATATATATTTTTTTGGCACATGGTACTCTGCTTAAAGTAGAACTATTCTTAGAGAACAGAGCTTCTATTTGTAAGATACTAGAGACAATATTGTACCTCAGCCTCTAGCACATATACAGTATTTTGTATAAATATGTGATGGAATGGTCTCGACCTTCTTTTCTGTATTCAGAGCCATTTCATGTGTAATTTTCACAATTCATTCAGCTGATATATATATATGCATTTAACTGAATGATGACACTGCTTGAAAAGCGTACAGTACCAACACTCATTTTCGTGTGTTTACCATATACCATTTCAAATGCGAAATATGTATTTTGGGGTGGGTTGGAAAACACACATGCATCGTTATATGTTTACTACTGCTTAGTATTTAGTAATGATGGACATTAATCCGTGGACTGGGTGTTGTGTTTCTATCTAGGAGCCTAATTCGATATTCCCGATTCATGCACTCATGTGGTTATAATCAATAATATCATTATAGAGGCATAAGAATCATATCCAAGTTCAGTAATAGCCCATGCAGTCCAAAGCAAAGCACGGCTACTCCCATCGACTCCTAGAAAGCACAACACGTTCTTTAAACAAACCAAGCCTCCAGCAGCCCGGGAAATCCCCCCCTGCTTTTGTTTTGATTTGAACAAGAACTCCTGGAGTCCAGAAAGAAGTGTCAGTTCCTAGTGACGTCTTATGTCCAACCTTACGTCAAACTCGGCACATTTCAGGTATAAATATACCAACAGTTGCCTTAAGCAAACACACGGTGGTTTGGAGCAGAGCGGCTAACTACTTGCCCGAGAGCCCGCTGATGCGAGAGCCCACGGAAGCCACCCCTCCCATTTTGACACACTGAGAGAGACGCCGTCTTTTTCTCCAGCCGAGAAAATCCAGCTCCGGTGTTTCCAGCCACCCTTGCGGGTTGCTGGGGGATCGAGTCCTGAGGAAAGAGATACCAGACCGCCCACATTCTATTACCATGTTACTGAGCTGACTAAACCCTTAAGAGAATTCTTGATGCAGAATCTTGGCAAAACAATCTTAACCAACATAACTTAAACTGCTACTTACTTACTCCTGCCCAAGTATTAGGTTTAGGTCAGGTACACCGGGTAGGCTTAGTTAGAAGCACCAGTTGAGTACGTTAGTCAATGTTTTTATGTATGTATATATTTTATCCATTTTAAAATACCATATGGCTAAGAAACCATATCAATGCTTTTACAGTATTATTTCATAATACTACTTTTACTGTACGCACTTTACTTTATGATAAGTATTGCAATTGTGGCAATTCATTTCTCTTGCATGATAAAGAAGACTGCTCAATAAATAGCACCTTTTATTGAAAACGCCCGTCTCTCTATTTCTCTGCACTCTGGTGAAACTAAGTATGCACGGTTGACTGAGTGAAATAGATGCCTATTGTTTTCACACGACTCTAGAGATACACTCTTTTATCTGAGGGAGCAAAGTTGTCATGTTTTTGCGGTTGTCAGAAACTGAATCCCTTCTTGTCTAAATCAGGGAAGTTCACTCCTCCCTGTTCATTCAAGAAAGTTTATAGTGACCTCTGAGCTAGCTGGCAAACCTAAATTAAGTTTAACATAGTCAGTAGAGACCTAGATGACCTCAGTCCTACATCTACACTGCTGTTTATGTTATTCCAATGTGCAGAGCCTATTGGGAAAATAGGAACTACACTTCAAGGCCATGTCCGGAATGCGTCAAGAATCATTATGTCATGTCAATGGCCCGTGTCTATGTGTCTCATTTATGTCCATTAGTTGCATGTGTGGTCATACTATTTACCTTGCCAGTGGTTAACAAAGGCCAGTGATGTGAGCCCAAGTTGCGTCAGATGTTCATGGCTATGTGGTGACATCTTGGTTTTGAGGTCACACGTTTCTAATTGTACACATCTGCACAGTACATTAAGGCTGTGTACCCATATTTTGAAGCAGTTGTGAGTGTGTGGTTTGTGTGTGCAAGTAGCAATGATGGGTGTATACATGCATTCTGTGTATGCGTCTGTGTGTCGCCTGTTGTATGTCCATGCCTGTCATGTGAGGATGCACAGCATTGTAGGTGTTCGTGTTGTGTGTGCACGTCCATGTGTGTCTGTGGGGATTCTTGTCCATACATGGGCCCTCAGTCGTCATGTGATGTTGGCTGTTCTTTCAACATGTGTGCACGTACCATTGGACATGTTTGCACACAGGATGTTGTTTGTGGGTGAACATTGTGTGTGTAGTTAGCTGTAGTGCCTTATATTTCGGTCACGTCACACATACAATCAGTGTCTGCAACATGTATTATTTGTATTGTGTTGGTCAAGATGTGATAGTGTGGCACAGCTGTGAGGTGTTGGTCAATTGACATCTGCTCCCATCTACTCCCACACAGGAGGGCTCCAAATGTGCATCGACCATACACTGTGCTGGAGGACATGGTTGAAGAGGAGGTAATCCGCAAATTCCGGCTTGAGCGACCGACATTGCAGGACCTTGTAGCCCAATTAGCACCTCATCTGCAGCCATGCAGGCCATATCCAGGAGCAATTACACCCACAGCAAAGGTGATGGCGGCACTTCACTTATTCGCGACAGGCACTTTCCAGTACACAGTTGGTCATGCCGGGGGGATGTCCCAATCCATGTTCAGCATGGTACTGCGGGATGTGCTGCAAGCCATGATGCGTTACAAGGATGATTACATCCATTTCCCACGTCCGGCAGAGCTGGCTGCAGTGAAAGGTGACTTCTATGCCCTGGGCCAGATTCCACACGTAGGGGGTTCCATTGATGGCACACATATTGGTCTGATTCCACCCCAGGCACGTGAACCCATCTATCGCAATCGGAAACACTACCATTCTATCAATGTGCAAGTGGTGTGCCTGGCTGACAACATCATCTCCCATGTGTGTGCCAGATTTCCTGGGTCGCACATGACTCCCACATCCTGCGGAGAAGCATTGTCCCCCAAGTGATGGCTAATCTGCGTCAAGAACGTGCGTGGCTTGTAGGTGAGTGTGCTGTGATGACTACTGTTTTGTATGTGTGCCATGCTGTTCCCACCAATCCTGGTAATGATGTATGTGTCTGTTATCCCCCTACCTAGGCGACTCTGCGTACCCAAACCGCCTGTTGCTGCTAAGCCCCCTACGGAATACTACTACCCCAGGTGAACTGCGCTATAATGAGGCCAATGGGAAGACACGTTGGGTGGTGGAATGTACATTTGGACTGCTGAAGTCTAGGTTTTGCTGCCTGGATAGAACCGGAGGGGCCCTGACATACTCACCCAGCAAAGTATGCAAAATAGTGATTGCCTGCTGCATGCTCCACAACTTGGCCTTACACAAGAATATTGAACTGATCATGGACCCTGCAGACCAACAGGTTGCTCCTCTTCCCATACCACCCATGTCCAGTGATGAGGAGAGTGCGGAGGAAGAAGGTGTGGACCAGAGGCGTCAGCTCATTGCTCGCTACTTTCCTTGAATGTGAGTAACTACCTCTTGTGCTGCTGTTCAATGCGTGACGTATGTCTGCTGGAAATGGGTGGATGTGGTGTGTGAATCCTGCCTGTTATGTTCTGTTTGCACATGGGTGTGGGACATGGTGTACGAGCAATGCTCACTGATGTGTGTCCCGTGATCCGCTTACTCTGAGATGATTGTGGGACGTGGGATGTTGCAGTACGTTGTTGTGTGATGGGTGTGATTCAGTTTCCTGACCTGTGCTTGTTGTTCTCTGATTGTCCATAGGTCACTCACACAGAGCCATGATTCCAAACAACATTCATCCCTGCACCTGGTGATCACAACAACTGAGACAAACCTGTGTTTCAACATGGAGATGACACAGCCTTGAGTTTTTCTGTGATTTTTATTTGCAGGGTGTGGATTACTGTTAGTGTATATTTACAAATAGGTGTTGCGGGAGAAGTGTGAGTTGAAGGTCATGTCAGATGACAACACCCTGGGGACACAACATTGTGTGATGTACACCTAGTCCAACAGACGTGTGCCAATGCTTGGCATTGTGGGGCAAGATAGTTCGCAGAGTGAATGCCAGGCTCAAGGAAGGGTGAAGTCAGTGGCGGCCCCTCTTCAAGCGGGTGGATGGTGCATTGCCACTACTCTGTGCTGGATCCAGCCTCGGACGGCCCCTCCGTCTTTGAGCCGGAGCGGAGCCAGCTGTGGGGGCAGGTTGTTCTGGGACCATCTCCCTGTCAGTGGCCTCAGGTGATGGTGGCGGTGGTGTTGGTGCCCTGTCTCACTGGCCACTTGGAGGAGGGGAAGGTGGTGTGGCTCGGGATAACCACTCCCTCCAAAGAGCTGTTTGCTGCCCCATGAGGTCAACAATTTGTCCATGGAGCGCAACAGCTGGCAGGTCTGTAGCGAGTCTTGGTGTGCCCGATCCGCATGCGCCTGCGACCGCTCGTAGGAGGCTTGCACTCTGGCAATGGCATCCAGGGTCTCGGTCCCAGGATGAGCTGGGTCTTGTTCCTGACCTGGCTGTGAGGGGGGCGACTGGTGCTGCCGGTTGCTGGTTTCGCCTGTCAAGTTGCGATCACCTGAGGGACAAGAATTTAAGAATCAATGCTGTGGACATGACAGGTTTGTTGTTGTCACATTACACATTTCTAGGGAATCAGGACATGGTTGTTGGTGTCATCAATCAATCAATCAATCAATCAAGGCATTTGTATAGCGCGCTACTCACCCGGGAGGGTCTCAAGGCGCTGGGGGGGAGGGGTCCGTCACTGCTCGAACAGCCAGGTCTTGAGCTGCTTCCTGAAGGAGAGGTGGTCCTGGGACAGCCGAAGGTGGATGGGGAGGGAGTTCCAAGTCTTGGCTGCCAGGTAGGAGAAGGATCTTCCTCCGGCGGTGGCTCGGCAGATGCGTGGTATGGAGGCAAGGGCGTGGCTGGTCGGTCGTAGTTAGCGGGAGGGCGTGTAGAAGGTCAGGCGGTCGTTGAGGTACTTTGGGCCCAGGTCGTGGAGAGCCTTGTGTGCGTGGGTGAGGAGCCTGAACGTGTTTCTCTTGTTGACGGGGAGCCAGTGCAGGTCTTTCAGGTGGCCGGAGATGTGGTTGTGTCGTGGGATGTTCAGGATGAGTCGTGCGGAGGCGTTCTAGATGCGTTGGAGTCTTTTTTGAAGTTTGGCTGTGGTTCCGGTGTAGAGGGTGCTCCCGTAGTCCAGTCGGCTGGTGACGAGTGCCTGAGTGACGGTCTTCCTGGTTTCGGTGGGGATCCATCGGAAGATCTTGCGGAGCATGCGCAGGGTGTTGAAGCATGAAGAGGAGACTGTGTTGACTTGTCTGGTCATCGAGAGGGAGGAGTCCAGATGTAGCCGAGGTTGCGTGCGTGGTCTGTTGGTTTGGGAGTGGTGCCCAGGGCAGGGGGCCACCGGGAATCGTACCAGGTGGAGGGCGATGATCCCAGGATGAGGACTTCCGTCTTGTCTGAGTTGAGTTTCAGGCGGCTGTTCTTCATCCACTCGGCGACGTCTTTCATCCCCTCGTGTAGACTGGCTCTGGCGGTGTCGTTGGTGAGGGAGAGGATCAGCTGGGTATCGTTGGCGTAGGAGATGATGTTGAGGTTGTGTTGGCGTGCGATGGCAGCGAGGGGGCTCATGTAGACGTTAAAGAGCGTTGGGCTGAGTGATAATCCTTGTGGTACGCCGCAGATGACTTCGGTGGCTTCGGATCTGAACGTGTCATCATGTTTGTGTGGTAGACAGTACTGGGCATTATGGTGGTGTGGAGGTGGGGAGACAATACTTGGATACGTGTGGTCCGGTCCTGCTATTGAATTGTGCCCCTGTGATGATGGCTACCTACCTGTAAGTTTGAAGGGGGCGATGCACTGGTCAGCAAATGGTGGGCGGACTCCATCTTGCTCTGGGATGGGACATGGGGGCCTGTTGGGAGTTGTAGTGCTGGATCCAACACCCCACCCACCCCCACCCTCTCTGTAGACATGGGGCCCTGTTGGGAGTTGTAGTGATGGACCCACCCACAGCCCCACCCTCACTGTAGACATGTTGGCCTGTTGGGAGTTGTAGTGCTGGAACCCCCACCCTCCCTGTAGACATGGGGGCCTGTTGGGAGTTATAGTGCTGGACCCACCTCCCCACCCACCCCCACCCTCCCTGTAGACATGGGGGCCTGTTGGGAGTTGTAGTGCTGGACCCACCCCCACCCTCCCGGTAGACATTGGGGCCTGTTGAGAGTTGTAGTGCTGGACCCACCCCCCACCCACCCCACCCTCCCTGTAGACATGGGGGCCTGTTGGGAGTTGTGGTGTTAGCTGCTTTGACAACATGCAAGCCTGGGAACGTAGGAGGCAACATTTATGGTTGATCATGGTGGGTGCATTTGAGCCCTGGACTTCACATTTGGGTGACTGTGTGGTCCAAATGCATGGATTGGAGCCTGGGAGATGTGTCTTGGCAGTTGTGCAAGGCAGACCATGACAGTGTGATAGTGGTCATTGGTTTGTACTTACCAGCCTCAAGTCCCTCTTCTATTCCTTCCAGGCTCTAAGGGTGCAGTATGCCCAGCACCTTTTCCTCCCATTCGGCAAATGGTATAGGCTCCGGGGGAGTGCCGCCGCCAGTGTGTTGTGCCCGGAGGTGGTTCTTGGCCCTGATGCCTTTCACCCTTGCCTTGAGGTTGTGCCATCGCCTCTGGATCTCGTGTTTGGTGCGTGGTACGGTTCCTGAAGCATTCACTCTGGTCACTATCCTGTCCCACACTGTGGTTTTAGTTGCCAAGGTGGTCTGCTGGACTAGGGTACTGAACAGATGTGGTTCGACACGGATGATTTCATCCACCATGACCTTCAATTCATCCCTGTGAACTTGGGGTTTTTCTTGGGTGTCATGGTGTGTGATGTGCAAGGTGTTTGTGGGGTGGGGTGGGGTGTGCAGGTGTGTGGTATGTAGGGTTGGTGTTGTGGGGGTTTGTGTGGTGGGTGTGTTGGTGTGCAGGTTGTATGTGTGTTTGTGTGTGTCTGCTGTTTGTGCTACTCTGCCTCTTTCTTCCAGCTGTGCTGTGATGCAATGGATTGTGGTAATGGGAGGAATTCATTTTATACTCTGTGTGGTGGTTGTGTCCCAATGGTTGTTGCCAGTCAGGTGTTCTGTGGGTGTGGTGACTTGGGTGCTCTTGTTTGTGCTGGGGGGGGGGGCTGTCATTGGGGCGTGTAATTGTTGGGGTGGGTGTTTCAGGCGGGTGTGTGTCCTGTTTTTTGTGTTTTCTATTTACTTCCGTCCACCATTTTTTGATCGGTTTGACGGCAGGGGAGATATTTGTTTGGTCCTTCCACAGTCATGCTCCGTTTGTCGATGCTTTTTTTCCGCGGCGGTCGAGGAAGGTGGTGAGTTCTGCTGGGATGGCAGGGTTATCCTAATCGTGCGGCCGGACGCTCCGCAGGTCTGGTGGCGGTTGGACCTGTTTCCACGGTCAATGCGTCCGCGGCGTACGGTGTTTCTCTGGTACCGTCCACTTGCGGCTGTCTTTGATGTGATCCGTCCGCCACGGTCGGTGTGTGATGACAGAAATATCCTAATCACAACCGCGAATTATCCACGTTGCGGTCTGGAGTATTTTTGCCGCGACCATGGCGGACGGAACCCGTTTCCGTCCGCCATCCTAATAGGTTTCTATGTTGGT